>NW_008605999.1:37862-75052 GCF_000691845.1 Merops nubicus
GTATGGCAGGTTTTTTTTTTTTGGGGGGGGGGAGGGTGGTGGTGTCCCTGACCCTGTGCCCATTTTTCCTTTATAGCTTCTCCAGAAAAAACATGTTCGAGGTCATTGTGATAGGAACTGGTCAGTACAGAGCATGTTTAATAACAGGTTTCAGGAAAAGAGGCTGAAGATTTTAAACAGCAATCTAAGATCTGATTGATTTATCAGTGCCTGTCAGTGAGCTTCTGCTTTCCACAAATCTTTGCTTAGACAGGCCTCACACAATTTAACGGACAGATGCTGTAGGCAGCTCCTGAGATTGGCAATGAAAGAAATTCCTTTGTCAGTATGTGCTTCTTTTTTTATTCTTTTCCTTTTTTTTTTTTTTTTTTTTAAGGAGGCTGAAGGAGGAGGACTTCCCTGGTCACTGCTAATGGGAAAGACCTACAGCAAAATCACTCATGACCCACCCTTACAGAGCACCCACCACACCCACAATAAGTATTCCCGCCATATCTCCCCAGTAGGAAATTTGATGCTCCTGGCACTACTGGCTCTGTTGCTTTCACAAGTATTTGAACAAAGTTTAACACTGAAATACAGTGTTTCTTTCAGAGAAACTTACAGTGAAACCTCATTGTGGTTGTGCAGATGCTTCTCAAGGAATTTACATTAGCTTAATCTTGCTAAACTCTTACAAGATCCTACAAACTGCACCATGGGGGACTTCTCTGCTGGCAGCCTTTTATATTAAGAACACATCTTTACAGAAAGCCTTCATCTGAATCCTTAATCACATGTATGGGCTGGCTTTTTATTTTTTTTTTAGTGCTGACAGCATTGCAGCCTCTTGTTCATCTCTAACCTTGGGGCCCATGTAGCTCAGCAGAGGCATAGTGCTGGAGGACTCCAAAAAGCAACCTGTGCATCTGTGTTGTCCTTGTGGAAGATTGGGTTTTGTGGCCTCGACACTTCGTTGTGTGGAGTCAAAGGGACAGCACAGGTTTCAGGAGGCAGAAAAGTGCTAATGAGAGCCCTCGAAACCCCCAGCAACTTGAAAGAAAATCTTGTCCACTTTATTTCCCTTCTGTCACTTAACTAAGCTTCTCTGCTTGCTACAATTGAACAGAAAGGAAAAAGTCGTCTTGGTATCTGCAGTGAAAAGTGTTTTCCAGTTTAATAGCAAAAATGGTGCCTTATTATGCTAAGGGAAAGCCTTCTGGTTGGGTACAACCTTTTGCTGATTTTACAAAAGGATAAATAAATCCTCCAGATGCCTTAAAAGGTTTGGGACCTACTCCTGCATGCAGAATTTCAGAGGGAGCCAGATAAGAATCTCCCTTATGATGCTTATAGGTAAATGCTCAGAAGACCACAATCCACTGGACGGTATCCAAACCTTATTACTTTGGCACTGTGGTTGTGGCTGATACATTTTGAGTTGGCTCAGACGGTTGATGCTGAGCTCTTTAAAATCTGGCCTTCTGTGACTTGCCCAAGGTCACAACAGAGGTCAGCATCAGAGGCGAGAAGCAGAATCAGATCCTGGAACAGTCTGATCCTGGCTGCCAACCAAAACCCACATTCTTCTTCATTAGACACACACTGCTGAGCCCACAGGAGGCACCTCAGAAAAAACATGAAGCCAGAGATCCCTCTCTGGATCTGGTCATTTCTTGTGAAAAATGAAATGGGAACATATATGCAGAATCTTCTGTTTCCTCTTAAGGCTTCAGCTGATTAAATGAAAGCAATGTGAGAAAACCTGCTGTAGGCCACAACGTCTTTTAGGTCTGTGGAAAGAAAAAAACCTCTTATAGCTCCTAATGAGCTCATGAGATTTTACCCTATGTAACCACTAAATCTATCACCTTGCAACAATGAAGATAATTTATGATTGCCTCAATTGTTTCTTTTATTTATGGGACATTTTTAGTATGGATTTTAATCAAAGAGATTAAATGTCATACTACCTATTACATAGCTGTTAAGATATTAATCCTATAGAAAGACATATCAAACTCTGGATTAATCATAAAAGGAAAGAAGTATGATGACAATGCAATTGCTTTAGGATTCATGATTTTTTAACATCTAATCAGGGCAGAAGTTGAGATGTCACTGCCTCTTGTAACGTACTTGTTTTTCAGAGATAGGAAGGGATATGAAAAGAATTGAGTATTAGGCCTTGATTTAAGAAAGTGTTTAGCATACCGTTCACTTTAACGTGCTTGCCTTGACTTCAGTGAGACTTATAGCTGTGTTTAAGAACTGTATAAGACAGGATTAAATCACTTGCTTAATTTTAAGTACCCACTTAAGTGTCCTTTGGTAGGTAGACCTTCAGTAAGCTTAGTTACCTATTTTAGAGCTTTTCCAGTTTAACAGTATAATTTCAAAAGTAAGAATAAATATGCTGACTATATTTCACACTTTCTATACAAAATGGTTTCCCAAAGCCCTTTATGAACCATAAACTGAACTACATTTCAGCAATTGATTTCAAAGCCTTTTCTACTCTAAGAGCATAGCACTGAGAAGAAACATAAGAGAGCACAAAGATAAAAAGTTCAATATACACTTGCAGGAGCTATTATAAATTGAGGGGGAAACCTGAGACCACAGAGGCATAGGAACATAGTGTTAATTTGTAGGTTTAATCTATTGATGCACTTTTAAAAAGACCAGGGTCAGGTTAGCACACTGTTCCTGCAGCTTTTTGCCATTACAGAAAGTAATGATCATTACTGTTAGTAGGAGTAAAAACTCATTGATGACCTTGTCTGAGCTGCACATGTGTTACAAGCACCTTTTTCTTTTCACTGAGGAGTAAACATGATGTTGTCCAAACCAGGCATGGCTAAGGCTAGTCCACAGCACTTACTGTTTTTATTGCACTGGTGATGTGCTTTCTGGCTAGGTCTAGTTTCCAAGTACTGAGATCAGCCAGCTTACTGCAGTTTCCCATAGCTGGCCAGACCTTTTCAGAAGTTGTTTGATAGGTCATAGTTTTCATCAGGCCTGCCCTCAGTTCTGCACTTTGCTTCTGCCCATATATGTCCTTTTCACCTGCGCTAACCTAAGCTTGGGAAAAAGTGGCCTCCTGGAGACCAGGCAGAAGGAGCTCTCAATAGCACCTTCAAAAAACAAGTCATCTGGCAGCTGCTTGAAGTGTACCCTATGGAAGTTTTTTTTTTTTTTTTTTTTTCTTTTTTCTGGAAGAACAGGTAGCCAAATTAAGCTTTGCATGTGTATGAGTTGTGCTAAATAGCTATTAGATTTTGTGAGTCAAGTCTGACAATGACAGCTCCACTACCAAATCCTCAGGAGCCCCTCTCTACTCAACACCACATCAGTAGATTGACCTTGCCAATCACCTAAAATGATCATCTGCTGATATTCTGATTATCTATAATGACCTTGTGCAGAGGCCTTGTAGCTAATGGGATCAGGGTATATTTCTTAGGTGAAGGCCAAGAAGAATTATCAGTACCTACCTGTGATATATATTAATTAGTGGATCCCCAAACTTCCCAGGGAACAGGCAGGAGGATTTGAAAGGTTTTCACATGAAAACAAGACTGTCATATACCACATCTCTGAGGGCTCCCATCTGCAGAATGGCTGTCTATTGAGGATGATCTTGACATCACTATAGCTACTTCTGATGTCACCTAGGTTGGTCCTGGCTGGACTAGAGTCAAGTTGTGAACAAGTGCTCCCTGTTTGCTGTTCCCTTTGCTCCTCCCTGCACAGGCTACAGAGAAAAAGTTTCCCAGGACACAACCCTGGTCATTGTCTGGCTTTACCTTGGCTTTCCAACCTCATTAGGGCAAGGGACACAGGAACTGTCTTGCCATGGCATCCAGGGAATGCACAAATGCCATCATTTGGCAACAATGAGGTATTCAAACAGGCTTGCAGATGACAGTGCCTGTTTCTAACTGAAGAATATCATTTGGGAGAAATTATTTGCACAAGACAGTGAATGACTGATGCAAGTCTAATGGAAGATTGATGCATGAAAACGCAGAGCACATCTGCCCTAACTGAATACTGGGTTTCCCAGTACTATGGGAGGCAAAACACATACCTCCCTACGAAATTCGCCCTGCCATCCTGCATCCTGTCCTCCAGAAGTTTTCTAATCTCTCATTCTACCACTTATTTTCATGCTGCTAGCTCCTTGATGCCTCCATCAGTGTTATCATGGAGTAACAAACGGTGAACACACAGACGACTTGGTAAGAAGTCAGGCTGGAGGCAGAGTAGTTATGGGAAAGGAAAGAAGCAAAGTGAGGAGAACAGATAAGGAAATCCAGGACATCTGCTCTGTTCTTTAGCATCCAGCTTACTAGACAGCATCACAGATATCATACAGATCCATTCTGGTGTTTTGGTTTATGACCAATAATTGATCATATAGTGAAAAAATTTTATTATCCCCTCTTATGGTCCTTGATTCTCCTGCACTTAATGCTTAGAAAAAAAAAAAAAAAACAACAACTAAGTAGTATTTTGAAAACCACATATATGCATAATCTTTGCAATTCAGACATGCCAAAATAGCATCAGATATGTTCTTCCTATGAAATACTTCACAAGGCCAGAAAGATCTAATTCAGGGACTTATCCAATAACTAAAGGCCAGTCTGGGCTTCCTTTTGCAAATCAGAAAGCTACAAGATTTTGGAAGTTTGCTTACATAGAGCTTGCAAGCTTCACAGTCAGATCTCACTGACAATATATAGCTAGGACATGGCCAATTGAACTCCCCTCCACACAGTTGTGTTGGCTCTTGCACTTAGCCAAATGATGCCTGGTACATATCTTCAGGTACACACTGGCACATAATAGCACAATAAACAATAGGATATTTTCAGTCTCCTTTTCTTGCCACAGTCTGAACTTCTCCTTTCAGTGCTTCCATTGGCTGACGTGCTCTAGCAGACACCAACATCAATGCACTTTTCAGTGCACGACTTATCTGATACCTTCAAAGCCAGGGACACCATCAAGAAACACCAGTGAACCTGCCCAAAAGCATGAAATTACAAGCATTAACTCTCAGCTGGGGTTCATTGGTAGTTCACAGCACTTCTTGCAGCCAGGAGCTAATTAGAGTGGAATGTATTTAAACATTTTAAATCTCATTGCTTTCCCGATAACTCTGCTAGTGGCACAGAGCACCAGCAACTAAGTAGTTAATAATACTGCAATAATGGGCAGGGACCGAATCACTAGAAAGCTTCAGTCTCACCCTGGAATGGATTTCTTTGCTAATATTACCAATATTGTCCTCCCCTGAGAGTTCTAAGATGGGTAGGTGGCAAAAGATATGGTTCTGAGCCTGAAAGGGATCTATACATCCACAGAGAGGTGGTGCATGGATACTGGTTTTCAATCAACCCTGCAAACTTTAAGACAGCAACAAAAAATAAAAGCAGAAAATTTCATACATGATTTTCTGTAAAGTAGTCAGTAATCTCAAATAATTAGTTTCTGGAAAATTACTGGGGGACTTTCCTGATATCATTATTTGATTTCCAGTAATGCCTCAAGCTCTGTGTTTGAACCCTCCCTCCCCAGAGCAGACTCTGCACAAACACAGAACAAAAAACTTTCTGGTCCCAGTGATCTTTCACTGGACAGGCTCTGTCAGACTAGATGCAAGCTTTAAGGTAAATCAGTTTTTCCTCTAAAGAAGGCCACACGCAACACCCAGGGTTTCAAAATAAAGTGTTTTTATAATTATTAAATGCCTTAAAGCAACTGTTCATTTCTGTTCTGCTAACAAAGTGAAAATAAAGGGGATTGAGGGTTGCAAGGGGACAAGAAAAGGCTTAAACATCTTTAATTTATCTGTTACATGCACATTATACTGTGATTGAGGGAAAAATTTCTATTCATGGGGCATTAGGGTGGCATAGCTGTCATCAAACTGGTTGATTTGAGCACAGAGCAAGCACTCCACTGCTATATTCTTGCAGTTCAGCAAAACCATCATTTATTTGCATGGTCAAATAAAGTGACTTTATCCTTTCTGCTGATTGCGCTTTGATCAGGGCATTGGACCACAATCTTCCAGGGTCCCTTTCCAACCTCAGTGACCCCACCCTATCTATGGTAAATGCCCCGTCTCAAATTACTAAGATAGGCTTTCCTTTCCCAACATCTTCTGGAGCCCCCATAGCTTGGCCTGTCTCAAGTGAGCTCGGTATTTGATTTTGCTGTGTTTGTGATCTCTAATTTCACGGGTTAAAATTAGAGGATTTATTTTCAGTGCTACTGCTTTTGAAGGGGCTTGGGCATATCTGAGGTGTTGCTGTTGCAAAGGCTATGCTTGTAAAAATACTTCTGGGAAACACAAGCTCTCCTGCTTTCCCATTAAGAAAACAGCAGTTATTGTTTAGGACTATATTATGTGTTGTTTTTACACAGCAACAAAAAAAGAGGACTGTCATTGTAACATCTGCTCATGATATTGTACTGTGATGAACTGTAAATCTAAGCTGAGTAGGCTATAAATTGTATTATACCATTGTTCCTCCTGACCCTATAGTTAGCCAGGTTTTCTATTACAAAAATCCTATATTCAGGAGTTTATATCTTGGCTATAAAAGTTTAGCCCAAGATGAAAGTTGGCATAAAATACCATAACTCCAGAGTGAATCTTTTTTTGTAAACTTCATAATAGCTTGTAATATACTCCAGTAACATTTTTTCATAGAGAGAAGATGCAGTGTTTGAAATTCACTGCACCCCCTGTGGAAGCAGTTACCAGTGGAATCACCTTCATAATAGGCAGAGTGAAATATTTCTCCTAGTTAGCTTAATCAACAAAGGAAAGGTTGAGTTTTGCTGCCTAGTTTGGTAAACTAGGAGGAAAGAATCAGATTGATTCCTCTTTCTGTCTTTGAAAAAGGTTGCCACAGTCATTATAAACTGCTTGCAAAGATTTTCAAGTTCTGAGCTAGTTCTAACTTTAGTTATAAATAATACAAAACCCAAAGCTGTAAATTAAGAAAATCAAAAATCTATTTGTATTTTTAAGAAATGCTGGATAAAAAAAACAGAAAACGGTTTTAATTTATTTTTCCCCCCTTCTTTCCTACCTGTGTTTCCAGCCTTTAAGTTTTATCTCTGTTCAAACATTTAAGAAAATGTACTTCCCCCCCTTTCTTGATTTTTAGTTCAGTTGGTCACCTAAATCCATATTATTGTCTCTGTTCTCTGCACAGATTAACATCACTTGAAGCACCAGCTGATGAATACCAGAATTCCATAACAAAGAGCAGACAACACCCCATCTTTTCTTGACAAAAAAGAAGTTCTCAGGAGTATTGCCATTAAAAAAACAAAAACAAAACCAAAACAAACACACACAACACAAAAACAAACCAACAAAGTCTGTTCCCTATATTAGTGAGGATGTGTGAAGAGCCTGCTGCTCTGGATGTGAATGCCCAGTCCCTAACAGTTTCACAGTAAATAACTCCAGGCATGAGAAGGCTCAGATTGGAGTAAATTAAATCCAGGCCAGTCTCGGGGGCTTTGTGTTGAAGTGAGATACTATTTCAGCACTAATCACTTCAGTTTTGATTAAATAATTTGGAAATTCTCACCCTAAAGCTCCTGTGATAGAAATACTCCTGGAAGGCAGCCATCCAGGACAAAGATGTGATCACCCAGGTGAGAGGGATGCTCAGGGACACCAGTTTGCCCTGCCTCTTGCTTATGCATGTAGCTCTTGTGGAAGCAAAAAAGAGGTATACGTACAGCTGACAAGATAATCCCCATGAAAGCCTCCCAAATTGATAGATATCCTCCTCTCCCAGGAGGATGCACTGTTTCTTTGCTCTTTTGGACTAATGAGTTTTGATTGTGATACAGATCTTAACATGACCTAGTCAGCAGCCAGGTGAAACTCTTGTCAATTTTTTCATGTACACATGGCAGAGGCAGAATTAAAACCTTCCTGAGACCTAATGATCCACAAAGTAAGTGGGAGGAAATGGGATGAGGAGTGATTAATCTCCCACTGTTTAGCATCACCCCATTCTTTACAGAGAAACATCTCTTGGCATGAGAGTTTTATAGATTATGTTGTCGTCCAACACCTCAGAATGCACATCCCTGGTCCCTATGGGGAAAACCTTAGTTTTCTGCTCAGTAAAAATTGCCTCAAATTTTACTCCCTGTGGCATGCAGAGCTGTTGCACACAGTAATTCCACCTGGGCTGACGCAGCTCTGTGCAGGCTCCAGGCTGGCAGCACAGCAAGACGAGCATGAGAAACCCCCAAGAGGGATTTGAACTTGCTCCTCCAAGATTTGTTAGGAGAGCTCTGGTTTGGCTTTCACAAACCTGCTATTCATGTTGGGGAATATAGATGGCTCAGCAGTACTGAAGAAAGGCAGTGCCTTACAGGGCAGCCCAGCCAGCTTTCCCTGTGCATGAAGCACAGAGTCCGCTGCAGTCTCTCATACACTTCAAGGCTGACAAGGTCTGGTAAGCCATTTGACATATACAGTATGCATGGGGAGGTGATCTCACCATATCCTGACTCTTCAGTGCTGTAGATACTTATTTTACTGAGTACTTCTGTCCTTAGTCCCTTCTCTAAATAAAAAAAGTAAAAGGAATAAAGTTTGCAGCAAGGGGCATTATCTCTCTGCAACATAAGCTCTGAAACGCACTGGGAACAAACTGCCTCCAAAGATTACAGTACTTTGTTGTTTACTTGAAAAAGCTATTTGCTCTGGTGTTTTTGCTCCTCTTTTAATCAGAATTGTTTCTGAATGTCACCACACACTTAAGGGGAAACCTGAACTGCTAAAGAGAACATGGTGCAGCCTTGTACCAGGAATGAATAACTGCATAGATACCAGGAGCATGTGCCTCGCTTCTCAGGCCAGGCAGAATGAGAGAGGAACTTGGCTAAACTACTGTTAGCACTCTAACAACTCTGAGAGTAGATCTGGATACACCCAGAGGTGGATCCCAGGGACAGGTGGTTTAGAAGGCTTGCTTGGGACTCTCCTGTGAAAGTGGTTGTAGCCCTTGTGTCATCAGAGAAGGATCAAAGAATCCACATTGAGCACAATACACTGCTATCCCTGCCTACCTGCCCCTAACTGCATCCCAGCTGACTGCTGGGTAAGAGATGGGTGTACACACCCTTTCTTCTCTTTGGATGCTTACCTGAGGGAAGCCACGAGTGGTCCCACAATTCCTCCTATCCATCCTTCAGGATGGAGACTACTGAACACATCTCTTCCTCACTGTGGGCACACAAGGATGGGCTTTCTTGCTCTCTCACTCCTTAGTGGCAGTTCCTCAAGTGCTCCATGTGCTCCTTTAGTCAGTCCTTCCTCCCTGCTTCTCTCTGTCTTGACATCAGGGGACCAGTAAATATTATCTGCTCCACAACAGAAAGCAAGCTGGAAGACCACAGCATTGATGGCACATCAACAGTTCCAGATGAAGCAAGGTGATACATTAGGTCCAGAGGTCATCCAAAGAATCCACACAGGAGCAGGAGGCAGAAACAAGGTTGCAGCGTGGGTCAAGGTCCATCCATGAGACAGGGCTGGAGACAAGTTATCTACAGCACAGGGCCAAGTCTATTCAGCAAACAAGGTCTGCAGCAGAGCTGAGAATAGATACATCCTCACCTTATCTTGGGAAAAGGCTAAAGCCCCTGGCCGGAGCTTAAATAGAGGCCCTGGGCCCAAAGGAAGGGTGTGGATGTGAGTCCCAGGTAATGCTGGTCAGGGTCATTGAGGCAAATTAATGCCCTCACACCTAATTACATTTTCCACACTTTTGGGACTGCTTCTCCCTCTTCTGTGCACTGGGGTCCCAGCACCAGCTAGTACCTGATGGCGTTACTGCAATGCAAATAACAAAGCAGTCAGTTCGTGATGCAAATTAAATTCATGTCAGGTGCTATTTGATGGGTGCCCACACAACCTGCCAGGAGGAGTGTAACTGCTAATTAGCACCCGTGTTGGCTGTCGGGGTAAGGACACCAAACGTGTGAACAGAATACAGAGAATAAACTACCCACGCTGGGAAATTGCAAGTTGACAGAGTCTTTTCCATGCCAAGTTTTCTGTGGACTAATAACAGATATCATCAAAAGAGAAGGGAACTCACAGGGCTGCAGCGTTCCAGATACACGGGACTGTGAACCAAGATTTTGGATTAAAAAAAAAATTAAACTGTACAGGCAGAGGTGCCTTAAGAGGTAGGTACAAATTACATGGAAACACTTAGAATTAGTTTAAAAAAAAAAAGGTAATGCAAACAGAAAAAAGGAAACTAAACTGGTTTGATCATTTACACTGGGCTCTCCGTGGCTCTGTAGCCTGACTTTTGCTGGCAATGTAGGTAGTTTCTGAGCTTCTAACTGTATTGATTTTTTCTTAGCAGAAAAAGCCTAAGGTTATCTAAACAGTTTAGTTTCTCACTTCTTTGTGCTGAATTCATGATTTTCTTTCTGCCTGAATATAATACTCTACATACACAGGCAGCACCGATCCATAACTTGGGCAGGAATTGTCCGCAGAATCAGCTAACCATCGAGGCTGGTGTGTTCTGTGGTGATTAACAGATCAGCACTCCCACAGCTGGGAAAGATTTCCATTACAGCTAGTCAGAGGGGCAATGGGCCAATTACTGGCGGCGTCAATGGGTGCAGCTTCTGAATTTGGCCAAATTTCTTTATTTCCCAAGCTGTGCTCAGCCTTGCAGCACTAGCAAAAGGGACCCTTTGAAGGTATTTCCCACCAGGGCAGCTGGTACTGACTTTGCTGAAATGTTTTCCGTGCTTTCATCCAGCAGCAGAACAAAGGAGAAAGAAGAGGAGTTTTCAGGTCAGGAATACTTGCGTATTAGGTCATCCCATACATGTTGAATCCCTCTTGTACCTGACATTTCAGAGGGAGGTAAAAATCTCCTGTTGGGGCTGGTACATGCAGAAAACCTGGCTCACTGAATGCAGCATGTGAATGAGACATGACTCACCTGTAGCTCAGGCCACCATAAATCATTGGCCAAACTACTGCCTCAGAGACATCATTCAGGGCAGAGCAAATCCATTACTTTGGGGAGGAGGTGTGCTGGGAGAGCAGAACACTCCTGCAGGTAGAGGGCTTTCAGACTCTCTGAACTTTGCAAAACATCTCTGGCGCTGCAACCCTCTTTTGTCTGTGCTGGAGCAGCCAGAGCTGTTGGCAAAGCAGGTTTTGGAGCTGAAGGCCTCATGGTACAGAGCACAAGGAGGACTTTGCTATCAAATGAGGCATGTAACCTTGAACAGCTCTTCTTTGACGCAGGAGTATGCTGAGACTTTTTAAAGTCAGCTCCTGATACTCCATCCAGCTTCACTATCAACTGCCAAACCCTCTCCTCCTCCCCATGACCAGCCAGACTGTTGCATGCCTTATACCAAAAACATAAATGGAAGGGATTGGTCATGCTTGGACACTGATTGTCACCCCACCTCATGTCCTGTGACCTGTGCCTACTTAAACACCAGCAAGCAGCCACCACGTCTCTCATCATGCCTTGGGCACCTCTCCCTACAGGTGCTAGTGCCTGCTGTAATTGCTATGGAAAAGCCCAGCTTGTGAAGCACCTCTCCCCCAGCTAACACCCTCAGCGGTGGCTTTTTATGGACTAATAACCAGATTCTAGATTAATGACCAGAGTCCTCCAAGACTGGGGACAAATCACCACAGGTTGAGCAGGGCAAGTTGGGGCAAGCTGTACCCTGACTGCTGGTGGGGAAGAGTTATTCTGCTTTGTGTGTGGTTTATATTCAGAGAGATATTAAACCAGCTCACTTCCAGCATTGTCACGGATGCTGCTCTGATCTGCTGCATTAAGTAATATGTGCTTCTCCCCCAGAAAAGAATTTATTTCCTTTCTGTGCTGGTGTCAAAACTAATATTAGTGAGTGTTACTGAACCATTTTACATCTGCTCTAACAGCAGCTGCTCCACAGGAGGGTGACTTGACAAGAGGACAGGGCAGAGGAGAAAAGTCACATTAGGCACTTAACAGAAGGGGTGGGAGGAAAGGGCTGGGCACTGCGGGGCATCGAGAGGGGAGCAGGCAGCTCTCAGAAGCACAGGGATACATAGGAGAAGGATATAAATACAATATAAACAGCCCTCTTCCCATATGCATGTCTGAGCAGCATGAAATGCCCCTTGTGGGAGAGGTTTGGTTGTGTAATTGTCACCGGGGAGGCCAAATTAGCTCTGCTCAAAACCTGCCTGAGAAGCAGTTTGGCAAAGAAAAGAACAATTTGTGGATTTTCTTTTCTCTTGTGCTTGGAAAAAGCAAGCTCAGACTATCCTGATTCTGAGACAAATGCGTCAAAGTTCATATTTGCACTTCAGCAAAATAAAGGGGGTCACTGGCAGCTCTGCCACCACACAGTCCTGCTCCCAAAGTGGGACAAACCAAACTGGGGACCATCTCTTTTTTTTCGGACATTAGCATTCGGCCTTGCTGGTATGAAGCAGTGGAGCTCTGCACCCTTTGTGAGGTTACCTGTTTTTTCCTGCCAGGAACAATCCCTGCACTGCTGTTCTCCTGCACAGGGTACCTGGTGCTGTGCAGCTGCCTGGGGGAGCTCTGCTACTTGAACTATAAAGGGGTTTGTTTCCCATCTTTTGTTCTTACCACATTTCAGTAGCTCAGCAGGTGGATGTTGGATCACGTGAGGTGAAATGGAAAGCCTTTTGGTCAACAGGACAAGGATTAAATTGGGAAATTCAAGATCTTAAGAGTGTAACTACCTTTTTTTTGGACCAACCTAAAGCACCACTCATGCTGTGGCTGGTGGGAGCAGAATGTAGGCTCTGACAGAAATTGCATTTCCCGCTCATTGAAGCTTTGTGATTCCAAAACAAGTTTTCCCTCTGTGTAGGGATGAATCCAAGAAACAATAGGAAACCGGTAGTATTCAACCCTGCATGTCAGTGTATGTTACCGTTTAAATCACAGACATATTCATAATCAGAGCTGAATTTGTGTGCCTCGCCTTGAGTGCAGACCGCGAGCCTGTCTTTTGGCGAGGATGCTGCAGAGGGTGCTGGAGATCGCTGTTTCCCTCCCTGCCTAGCAGCCAACACCTCCACCACCAGCTCCAGCAGTATATGCTGGAGACTTGTTTACATCTGAAAAGATTTATTTATCTTGTAAAACTATCTGTTGGTGAATAGATGAAAAGAAATATGTGAGGGAAACCATAATCATTTAATACTTATTCCATTTATTTTCTATTCATTTAGCAATGTTGGCTTTCTCATCATAATTAAAGGGAGCTGGGTGGCTTTCTAATGCTTTTCCACATGTGTTTCTTCCTTCTCTTTGAAGGTGCTTGGCAGATTTAGGTCATACATTTTCTTCCTATTGCACAGCAAGGGGAAGAGGGAAAAAAAAAATCCCAGCACCAATCTTTTCTAATACTTCTACGTTAGTTCAATCCAGCAGAGGTTTGCTCTGCCTCAAGCTAAAGAAAATCTATTAGGCTCTTTAAAGAAGTAAGTCAAAGGGGATGCATCCAGGATAAGGTCAGGCAAAGATGTGCACAGCAGAGAATGATAGTGCTCAATATTGTTGCTTTTGCTGTCAGGAAAAGCTCACCCCACGGGATGCCAAACTCCACTTAAACTTGCCTCCTGTCTTCAAATGCCTCTGCAAACTGGAAGAAAGCACTTTGCACATTTTGCTGGCACTTGCCTGAGGTAGGTGGGAAACAAAAATCCAGACTCCAGGACCAGATGCCCTGTCACAGCAATGCAAACTGCAAAGGGGCTGGTACTGGAGCCACCCAGAAGTCATGTCACTGCTGTCTTGTGGGCCATTTTTGAGTGTCCTTCATGGTATACTCATATTTAACAGCTAATGCTTGTTAAAGTCATTACATTTAGCTTTTTACATCATAAGCAGCATGTGCAGGTCGTCAGAGCACATGTTTTATTTTAAGGAGAAGTTTTATGATGAAGTTAGACCTCTATCTTCACACCCACTACTATGGAGTTTTTGTCTAGATTCTAAGATAGCAGCAGAGTCACCGAAGGTTTCTACTACACTCAGAGCTGGTTGCATCCAGGAGAGTTTCAGAAATTAGGATCCTTCGGAGTGTGACTCAGCCCACATAAGACACCAGCACTCTGTGGAAGGTGCCATCTGTGCCTGCTGATGGTAGCGGGGCGTGAGGGCGACAGCTCAGTTAGACACTTCATGTCAGAGGGAACGAATCCAGAAAGTGCTGCTGAACTGCACCCCGCCTGCTTTGTTTGGAGTCTGGCCGCTGCTGCCGTGGGAGTTCAGCAGCGCCGGCACGTCTCCCCGAAGCCTCGCAGCCGGGTGTCAGCCGCGGCTCCTGCCGCGCCCCGGGCAGGCCCCCGGGGAGAAGGACAGTCATTTTGCCTGCCTGGGGAACGAAGATAAGGAAGGAGGGGGAGATGGGAATGCAGATCTCTCTGCCATTTCTCCTTGGTGCACTCTGACCCAGCTCCACAGCAGGCTGGAGAGATGCCCCTTTCAAACATGCTCAGCTTTGGCAAGCATGCCTTTGCTCCTACTCCTTTCCTTTGACTGTCCCTTCCCTCTCAAAATCTTGGCGCTCTCACACAGCTGCCTTGTTGTACCTTTAACCTCCGCTGTACTTCAGGTGCTGCCCACACAATTCTAAAGCACCACAGCCAGAAATAAAGGGGGAAAATGGGTTTCCTTTTACATAGCAGCAAGTCATGAAAAAAAAATATAATTCCAAAGAGGTGACATATGTTTCAGAAGTGATTTCACTTTCCCCAGTTCAGCAGCTCTAGAGGGCTGGAGTGAGAGGACGCTGCAGTGGGGGGGAAAACCCTGGGTGGCATGGTGCTACCTGGCATTTTACAGTCACCATCAGTTTGGACATGAGCTTCGAATATACAGTGAACTCTGCATGAGCACTGTAGACTGAAAAATTAAACTCAATGGCTAAAGAATACCATAAGCAGTGGTGGCTGTGGGGTCTATCATCAGTAATTTAAAACATCACAAACTGGGATCTCGAAAATCTGAATCCCTGAAGTCCTCAAGTCAGCAGGCAGATTTTGCTGTGTCTCTTGGCTGGCCAGCCTTGACAGCCACCTCTAAACACCCTGACAACCTCCTGGCATCACCAGCGTCACCAGCCATGGCCTGGGGAGGCGTGGAGAGCTGCTCTGAGTTGTATGCAGGGTCTGTTGCTCGCACAGCCCGACTACAGCCACACTGCCACTGCCCTGCTGTCATTATTTCAGCTGCCGAGCTCCGCTAATTGTTCTCCAGAGGAGTCCAATGGCAATGGGGTGTGCTTTGCTAAGATAACGGCAGTTATACTAGCTGGGAGCGAATGACAAGGGCTATCAATCCTCATGCTTCAGGGCACAAACTGAATACCATTTCAGGCTAGGAATAAGCCTGTGCAAACTGTTTTCCACAAAAACAAAGGCATGCAAAATTCACTTGCTTCCTTACTAGTTCTCAAGCGCAGATTTTGGCTTGTTTAGATGTTTGTGGTTTTGGGGCACAAGCAGGAAGTTAAGCTGAATCCTATCATAGCAGAATCCCCCAAGTCCTCAGTTTCCCTGTCTTTCCCATGCTGTGGTTTTGGGAATGGCTGTGGAGTGGAATGGGTTTTGATTTGCAAACCTGGCCTTGCCTAGGAGTGAAACTGGAGTATGAGGAACTCTATGCAGATAGCAATGGAAGAGTCAAAATATTGACTGGCAGTGCTTCTGCCCCTCCTACCTCTCCAGCTTAGCTCATGGAACAAAAAATTTCTGTTAAATCATGTCAACAGCAGAAGGTGTCCTAATTGCCTCTGCTTCCACCCAACAGTTCTTATTCCAAGCTGACATCTCCCAGCAGCTGATTCCAGTGTTACTTAATCTAATAAACTACAGAGAAGTCCCAGTACCTTTTAAAAATCCTTTCTTTGGAGATAGCTGTATCTGATTCTCTAATAAGGATTCTATTAAGGGAAGCCTCTGCTGTGCTTTGTTAAGGAATTGATGCAATTTGATTTTTATTACATGAACAGAGTAACATGGGTAGTAGCTGTCTCTGATACAAAGAGTGAGTGCAAAAAGTATTGTGTTTCCTCATGCAAACCAAGATAAAGTAATTAACTTTATATTAAAAAAATAATCTCTGTTGAGATCTATTCTGCATAATTCAACACCTTGTGCGAATTAAAGAGAACTTCTTTGGAAAATGGTTTAGGCTGTGTATCTTCAGACTTATGTGCAAATATATATGGCTTCCTGAATGTTCTGATGGGTGTAATTTTTCTTGTAGGTTTTATACACACATTTGCTTTGTTCATAAATTAATACTTCATAGAGAGCTTCTAGATTAGGCCTAAATGTCAGATATGATGGCCTCAGCAGGGATAGAAGAGTTCTTGCCCAAGATAAGAAAACTCCACCCCAGAATCCTCCCCTCTGTCGTCCTCCCACTCCACTTTCCAGTGCCTCCATACTCCGCTGGGCTTTGGATGGCAGCACCAGGGTAAATTTGCACCGTGACTCTAGTGATTCACTGGGATGTTCCTCAGCACCTTTCAGGGTTGCAGAGAAAAATTCAGGAGAAATCTGGAAATACCAAAGTGATCTTCAACCAGTTCCCAAGATCACTGAGGACAACACAAACCCCTTCTCTGATGGCCACACAGCCCCTCCACATTATTGCCTCTGGGAGGACAGTCCCTTCAGACCCACCAGGGTAGCAGGATGAGTCCTGCACTGTGTGCAGGCCGACCTGCTCCCCATTCCTGTGGAGAACAGAGCCTGGATGAGTGAGAAAAGTCCTGACGAAACATTCAGGGTAGGTGGAAATTGCCTGTCACCACTGAAAGCCCATCCTAATTCAGTGAACAGCTCATGCTGCTCCCCTGTGAGATAGCTATAACTACTAATGTTAGTGCTCTTCAGACTTTAATTTGTGGGAGGGCTCAAAATAGCTAAAAAATATACAGTCAGAACAAGGAACAAGGCATTTCTTGTTATCCTGGGACACAGTGAACTGGGATAGTTACTTGATTGGTGTGGCTTCCTCAGAAGATGTAGTGAGGATAGTTGTGGTAAGTAAATACAGTCCAGTATAGGCAACAGTAAGAAAAAAATATCCATGGCATGGATGGATTAGACCAACATCAAGAGATTTGGTGATGTGCTATTTAAATTATAAAACAGGATAAATACCATAACAATAAGTCTTTTTAAAGGAGAAACTGCCAAATAAAGGTCAAATTGAGAAGTAAAACCAGCTTCTTCTCTCAACAGCCTGTCTACTTACCTGGGCTGATAAGCGGCACAAGAGGGTGACTCAGTTAAGAGGCCAGTAATTAACAGTCCTCCAAAGCAGACAAACTCTGTTAGTGAGCCAGTCAAGAGTCTCATTCGCCCTTTCGTATCCTTAGCTATGCAGTGCTGTAAAATCACTTATGCTGGCGTTAGAAAGCTCAGGTAGAACAGAGCCAAGGTGTTCTGGCTGACATTTGCTGAAGCAGTTTGGAATGACTTGATTAACATCTTGAGGGTGCCTTACTGGGCTTCAGTGTGGTGGTTCCCTGTACCACAGATGGGAACTCTGAGACAGATTTCTATATGAACATTTGGGCTTTCAATACTTAGAAATTTCCCCTCCTCGATACATATATCCTTATTTATTTGCTCCTATGTCTGTTGAGATCTAGTTAGACCACGGCTAATTTTTTTCCTAGTATTAATTCTTCTATTATCATACTAATGCTAAGACACCCTAATTAAATATCATCCAAATCATCCACTGTTTTCCATACAGTTATGTACAATGTGGATATTTCTCAGAAATTTGTGTTTCATTCAATACATTTTACATTGAGCCCATAACCACTGATTAATTCAGGGTGCACCTTTTTGGTTTACTTCCAAATTGCTTTAAAGATGTTAAATGAAGTGAAGGCCAGTACATCTCATCACCAGATTTTCCTGAGAAGTTATAACTGTACCCAGGATGTTCAACACAGAGTATGTGTATATACACACATTATCTCTTTAAATAAAGGACATTGACCTAAAGAAATTGTGTATTTAGACAAGTAAGACATGCAGTAGGTGAAACAAAATTAGAGACATTTTCACTCTAAACAGGAGAAAAGAGGGAAAGATCTGAAGGACAAGTATTAAATAACATTAGAAGAGCTTCTTATAGCACAAGAATTAAGCTGCTTTCAAAATTCTAGTATAATAAAACTGGCATAGCAATGTAAGAGTAGTGTCATGTATATCTGTGTTAGGGTACCTGTAGTGACAGGTCTTATGTTGGTTCAGAAAGGGCAATATACTACCCAGCTACAAAGAGCTTTTACACTGATACAATTTATAAAATGATATTGATTGAACTTTTTCAGTAGAAAATCATGTCCCCTGAAAGTGAAACAATAAACTGGTAAAATTATTCTGTGTAGACCAAAGAGCAGACTGTAGGAGAGCTTGGAACTATATCTAGCTCTTCCATAGATGCAAGAAAGTGGTAATTTGGCACTCCCATTTCTTTTTTTTCCTAGATCTTAATCTTTAGCAAGGAATTTGCAGAAGAATCAACCCACCAGTAAGTTCATTTGGCAAACAGTATGGATTGTTAAAACTAATATTGTACATTCTTTTAACCATCTATGTGATCCAAAGACAACTGGAAATGTGACTCTCAGAAGCTATTTAACAGAGTCTCATTATTATATTTTCCTGTTATTAATCAGTTCAGTAAACTTAGAAAACCAGCATGTTCCAGGAAGTCCAGACTCAATAAAGGAAACATTATCAATAAAGGAAAGGTCATTACCGATAAAACAGATAAAACTTCTCCCCTGCCCCACCAGATTGTCTATTTTTTTTTTATCTAATATTTGCTGTTTGAGTCATGCCCAAGAGTTCTGTTAAATCTTGGCGCTTTTGTTTCTTTTGTTCCCAATCAAGCCTGTCTGTCCCTATTAAACAAGAAGATCTACTTCTGGTTACAGCTATAGCTTACGAGTCAGTAGAACTAAGTGTTGCCTCTGGCTCTGCAGCAAACTATTTATTTGCACCTAGGATTTTTACTATATTTGTAAAACATTTTTTTTTTCCTTCTTTAATATAAAATACTCATCATTCTACAGCCTCTAGTGAGAATTAAGATAAAGGTACAATCACTTTGGTGTTGTTTTACTATTAGCTGTATATATTTCTCCTTGTCTGTGTTGGAATTTGGATTGCTTTATCTGTCCCAGTATAATAACTTGGTCTGTGAGCATCCTGGCTAAGGAAGAAAGTCTATTGTGGATTTGTGTCTTCTATGCCTAGAGCTCTACCATAGTAACAGACTGAGTGCTGAGACCCATTTATTTTTCCCCCATAAAATTCATTGGACCATCTGTGAGGTCTCTTTCACTATGTCAAAATTGCTTAAAATTCTCCATAGATTCAAAGTTGCAGGGGGGAAGGACACAATATAGGATGCATAGACAGCATGATCACATTGCCTTTTCCTCCTTTGAGATCTAAGCAAAGGCAGAACAATATCTGCATGCAAATGGTTGCAGAGAGCCTGAGTCTTGGAGCCATATCCCTGGGATTACAAGCTTAGAAATTCACTGGGCACAATCCTTCACTGTTGTGAAGGTCAGCCAATGTGCCCATGGAAGGTTCTTCAGCATTAATGATATCAAATAATATATCAAAACTATCAATAATCTATCAAAACCCCCTTCACATGGGTAGGAATCTAACCACTGAATTGATTGCCTCTGGATGCCAGCTTTGTGACCTCTTCTTGCAAGAAGTTGATGTAAAGAGTGCTGTATTGCAGAGGGTTGTTTCCAAGGATGCATATTAAAGTTATGTTAATTATCCAAAGCACCTGGAAATCCTAGGAGTGAAACTGCTGGAGAAATGTAAAGCAATATTTTTATACTGAGCATTAGGAAACTGCCAAGGCTTTCTCATCAAACAGGAGTAGCATGGTTTTCATTCTGAACTTTCTAAAGTAGCCTTTAATAAGCAAATACTTTAAAATGCAAAGGCTATTGACTTACGAACATTTGTAATCCGCTCTCTGTCTGGGGAGAGCTGTAAGCTTCTTCATGCAAACGATGTGAAGAATAGTCTAAAACCATAGATGGAATGCACCAGGGTAAGCTTTTTAATACGAGAAGCACCAATGAGCTTTTGAAAAACATTTTCAATTTTTTTTTTTTTTTTTTTTTAATGGATTAGTTCTCTTTTGTTATTTTTAAGCTTTTTCTGGAGATCAGCTGGTGGCACTGATAAATTATCCATGGAGCTAGACAATCTCTGCTAATTCCAGGGACCCTTTTCCATCAGGGAGATTGGTCTGAATGGTATGTGTTACTTCCAATTGACATGATTTCATGAAAGATTTCCTTATGGCAACGTACTTGTTCACTTAAAATGCATTACTTTATCATAGCATGCCACAGTGATAGAAAAGAGCATATCCAGGGATGTCAGACTAGGGATGTAAAGCTGTGGAAAAAAAAAAAAACAACAATATGTGACCTCCTACCCAATGTGCACTCCACTATGGTCCCCTCCCCACACTTCTGTCCTGTTACAGAATTCACCTGGACTACCTTAGGTATTGCACTTTAGCAAGCCAGTTTAGCACACAGCATTAAAAGAGTTATCAAAATGTCACAATTATTTTAAGCAATAAAATTTGACATTTTGACATCTGAATTAAAACTTATTTATTCTTTTATAAAGGGTGCCAGTTTCTATTGAAAAATTAGTATTGCCAGAGCAGACTCTACAGCCAGATTATTCATAAACGCTATCTCTGTCTGATGCAACTTGCAAACACAGTGCAGAAAACCCCGCAGTAGTTAATTATGGAGGAGGCTGCCCACAAACATTGCTTTAACCTCTGGTAGTTAGAGGCTGCATTAAAGCCTGAGGTTTATATCCCTTTCAAGACTTTTGTGTTTTATAAAATCCTTCACAGAGGATTTTCTGGAGACTAGAGATTTTCCTATCCAATAAATGATCATTCTTCCCCTGTACAGTGACATTATTGACTTCTGGGAAGAAGCTTTCCAGGATACTGATGCATCAGTTAGAAAATTCCTTCCATTGTGTAAACAGTTAATAAAATTTTCTTTCTTCCAGAGAAGCAAAGCATGAGTGTATATATATGTGGAATATATATATATATATATATATAACTCATGAAAGGTTTATTTTTAAGTTGCCAAAACATTAAAGATAACTAGCTTTCATTTAATTTTACATGCTTCAGAAAATGTGATGTATTATATGGCTGATCAATGAAATAATTTTTTTGATGGCAAACTGTCTTAGATGATTTTGTCTGATGCTGTTACTATGCATTATCCTCTTCAAGGAAACTCTCGAGCTCTGAGCAACCTTGGATTTTTGTTTTTCTTTTAGGGAGTTCAGCCTAGCTGAAGCAGTAAAGATGACTATTGACTCAAGAAGTAATTTTGCAGTGTTGTACAGCAGAAAGGGTAAGTCATATTTCCAAAGGCTGTACTCAGATAACTCAGATTTGGCTTTGGGTGCTCATCAACCACTTTACAGCCCAGTTGTATCTTGGTTTAATTAGCTCAGCAACCACAGTTATATAGAAGCATTTTTTGTCATTGCAAACAAACTTTCAAACTAGATGTCCTGCCCCACAAAAATGATCTTTGGCAAGCTGTGGGAAAGTGCAGCAGCTCTGCCTCTGACTTTTCTTAGTAGGGAAAGGCAAAAAAAAAATCTATGCAGAAGATAAGTAGATGTGCAAGCATTAAAATGCAGTCATCTTTCTGCCTCTGGGCTCAAAATAAGAAATGCCATTTTAAGAATGGGAAAAGTTACGTGGCTAGATTACAGCTACCAGTTTCTTGATCTGTCTTCCTACTTTTTTTTCCATGCTTAACATTTCCTATAATTCTTGGAATCAAGCAAACAAATGCATAGGTACTGCAAATGATCTCATGGCAACCTGAAATCACAAACATGTAGGTAACCCAGCAAGTAGAGGAAGCTGCTAACCCTGCAAGGATTTGATATGAGAGCAAGACCACAGTAGCAAATTGCACCTGGATTTTCTTCTGTTATTCCGAACCCTTTAACCTGAAGGGCTACAATCCACTAGCCTGATAAAGCACAGCGTGCATTACTTTAACACCACTGTTAAGCTCTTATCCACAAAGTGCACTGCCAATGTAAAACAAGGTGTGAGTGCTAATTACTTTTGTTAAGGCTTATATTTTCATGGTAACTTAATGCAGCTAATATCCAGAGTATTTCACTGTGTTTCAAACACTCAGGGCCAGATCTGACATTTTTCTTTATAGTGCTAAAACTGCTGGAATTACAAAAGGCCAAATAATACCCACTGTGGCATTTAGACTCTTTCTCAAATTACTTGCAAAATGTCTCTTTGAAGTCCATAATACAAACAGTATCTGAGTAAGCTGCAAGTTTTGCTCCCTGGTGCACACATCTCTCTCTAAGAGGTGGTGAAATATTCGCTCTTTATGTTTTTTCCTGAATTTTTACAATTGTGTTGACTAGAAAATTGGACTTTTCTACCTCTTTATGGTAGGATTCTTGGCATTTCTGGGTATGAAGGAGCAGCGCCTCCCAATTCCTAAAATGTCAACACTTTCCTTTGCCAGGATAGCGCTCAGGGGTTGCAATTCAGACCCATTGTGTTCCTCCTTTTCTCTCATGGCCAAGCTCCCAAGTGGCATTTTCCAGGGAGACTGAATCCACTGTAGGGGGCAACTCGCCATGGGATCCACATGGCTGTGGTAATGTGGTGTCACCTACCTCCACAAAGATATGGACCAGTTAAAGGGAGACCAGGAAAGTGGACACAGAATGACTAGTTTTTAAAGATATGAACTATTAGGACATAGAATCATAGAATCCTTGGCTTGGGCAGTCAGAAGGAAGAGACTGAAGGCAGAGGCACAAGATCAGTTACTGTATTTCATTTCAATGTTTTCTCTACATGTGCATAAAGCAAGAAGTATCAGGCTGACATGGCCATCAGGGATTTATGCCAGTTATATCTCAAGGGACTAAAAATTATTATAGTAGAAAGAAGTAGGGGAGGTTTCATAGTGTTCATCATGAAGGTTTCTTAAGATCAGCTTGGTTGAATAGTTTAAAACAGAACTATAATGAAACTGCTTTAGGATGGGAGAGTAATCTTCATGGGGTTCCTTACTATCAATCTTTTGAGAAAAATGGACAGTTTAACACTCCCTATCTTTCCTGTTTCTTCCTTTTTTGTCACTTAATGGAAAACTGAAGTTTCTGAAGAAAACTGAAATCATCCAGTAAGACTGGCTGTTCATTTTGGACTTTGATATTTTTACATAGTCAGTTGAAGGACCAAGTTAACAAAATTAGTCCTGCAAAGGATTCTTCTCAAAGTAACTTAGATCCTAATTCAGTACAGACCTTTATTCTTAATGTACTTAAGAAATTGCTTCTCATGGTGACTTTGCTGAAGTGTAAATACTGTTAAAGATGTAGTACTATACTGAGATTCTCTAAAGTGTACAGCATCAGCTTTTGGTGAACTGAAGCCTAACCTGACCCTTCTTACTGCACTAGTCCTGAAAAAAAAGGAAAAATTATAACACTGAGATATGGGAAAGCTACAGCTTTCCATTTGAAATACATTTTCAGACAGAAGAAACATTTCAAATACTCTGGGTAAGGAATAAGTATTGCTTTCTTCAATAACCATTGAACATAAATATCTTGCTAAAATCTCTAGTTGCAGTCCAAGAAGGAGGAGTATGTTATGGAATCTGAGAGCCTATGAAGCAAAAGAGATCAAACAGACATGTTTGTGCTCTGATCCAGTTGCAGGATCAGCAGTTTTATTGACCCGTTTCCAGCAAGCACATTTGTGGAGAGCTTAGCCACAGAGTGGCTAACAGCAAAGGGACATGATAAAGTGCAGCTGGTTGAAGTTTAGTAAAACAAACTCCATGTCAAGATAACCTGGGGTGCAACTATTGTAGGATAATGGGATGAGTAAAAGGAACTGGAACACTAAGATAAAGAACTGCTAACCGCAAGGCTAAACACAAAACATAAACATAAGAGGGGTTGACATGTAATCTGTAACCAATGATGAGCTTCGCTTTTGCAATATGTATGAGCTAATTTAAATATGTATGAACTAATTAAGAACAATATAAAAGATGCCTTCTGATTTTCAATAAACGAGGCTTTCCGATCATCATAGGATGGTGTCTGTCTCCCGCTTATTCTCTGTCACACATTTAGTGAAGTTTCATAGAAAGTCCATAGGGGATTGCATGGGCTATACAAATGGGGAAAAAGGGGACGAGGAGATCATGGTGAGAGGAAGGAGCTGAGAGATGGCAGACATAAGAGTTCAGGGAAGGATTTGTTGCATTTTATCTCACCACATAGACAAGTACCTTGGAAAGACCTGGGCCAACAGACATGGGGAAGAAACCAGAACAGAGAAGAGGAGCTGTTTTCTGGCCTGTGTAGCAGAAGAAGTTCTATTATGTAGCCAGCCTGAGCAGATCGCTCTATGAAAGGTACGTACATTTGTAACACTTTATATTTAGGTTAATAATTTATCAATGGTTAATATTTCAAAAGAGTAAAGTAGAAAATCAGATAAAAGTTTTATACCTGCTATTAAAAGTCGAATGGAGCATTGAGAGACAATCCAAGCAATCATCTACCCCAATCTATCTACTGAATCAGCTTGGCATTGAGCAAAAAAGAAACTTTACATTCTACTTTGTGCTGGATGTGAATGTGTGTGTGTGGGTCTCAACAACACTGTCCTCTCCCTGTCATAAATTTCTAGCTGGTCACCAGCTCCTGCCAAGTCATTGTTAAAAAGACCCTAAAAACCTGTCCCTTGATAATCTTGTCATAATTATTTAATGGCTGTTATTATTGTTGTAGTATCTGATCTATCTAAGGCATGATCTTTCAGCTAGTGTAATGCTGAATCATGCTGTTTAGGTCTCTGCTGCTACTAATATCAATGGCACTGAATTGATTTGTAACATTTTGCTGCTTTGATAGGTCATGGAAGAGTTGAGTGAGAAAATCTCTTACCTATCTGACCTTATAAGGAAGCTTGCTCCTGAGATAAAATGCAATAACATAACAATAAATTAAAAAGAATGGAAGGAAAAAAGATAGAAACCCCACAAACTGCTTAAAATTTTAATATTGTTTGAGTTAACAATAGATTTAAAGAAATCTTAGAGGCTTTTTATTTGGGAGTTTTTTTTGTTTTGGTTTGGTTTTTTTTCCTTATTCAATAAAAATGGCAGGACTGATACAATAAACAATGTGGTATTTTACAGCAGGTTTAGTGCAGTCTAAGCCCATTAGGGGAACTTTCCTTTGCTTTTTTTGAGAAAGGTCTTTCAATTTTCTTTTTCAAGGGAAACACAGCTCACTTTTTTCCAGTTTTACAGCTTAATGCACTGAGTCAAGCAAGGTGGAGAGCAACTTACTGTAGTAAGACTGACTTCCTAAGCAAGTCAAGGCAAAATTGACAGTTTTGGTGGGAACAGAAACCAGCCCAAGACAAGATTATTGCTGCATGTACCTAAAGAGAAGCACAGGTCTGTGAGCTAGCAAGCAACCCACAACCATGGTCAAACATTTTACATCAGGAAGCAAAAAAAAGTAGAGTAACTAAAGGAAATAATTGAGGGCATTGTACCTGAAAAAACCACACCAAAGCTAAAAGTTGTTTGATTTTAGTCTCAAAAGGTAGTGCCTTTATACTGTCCAGGGCTTTTGAGGACCATTTTGGAGTAAACTTCCAGTGATGTAGATGGATGTACATGTAAATGGACATTTACACCCATAGCTTCAAGGCCTATTTGCTATATAGTCAGTGGAGCCTTGGATTGTATGACTCTGACTGCCCAAGTTAGCTCTCTGCTCCTCTCCATCAGTAACAGAAGGCACCATGGTCTGTCAGGTGTGTATGAAAGTTAGGTGCTGTGGCTGTGGCCTGCTGTCTAATAAAGCATGTGTGTGATGGAGAAACATTGCCTTTCTCTTCCATGAAATACAATTTTGTACATGTTAATTTCTGGAGTTAAAACTGCTATTTTTGTCTTTTTCTAAATAACAGGTAGGAAAACATATGGCCTTGTTATGTCACATGAGAGGACCCTCATGTATTTTCACAGAAAGGAGAAGAGAAGAACTCCAATGTGACACATCCTGAGCCTTTGAGAAGCCTTTGTCTCCCAGCATTCGTGCACACAGAGGCATTGCATCCTGCAAGAACAACAGAGGAGCCAGCTGAAATGCTGTCATATTGCTAACAACCAATTCCCTTTGCCCCTAACTATTCTAATAATAATACTTGCTTATTCAGTAAAGAGATGATCTAAACCCCTTTGATGTTAATAGGTCTGGTTTTATTGACTGCAGCAAGTTTTGTATTAGGCTGTGAAGATTTTATTTCTACATGCTGCTTGCTTAACTGGTCAAACAGCATTTATTACTACATGCCCGTGAGGGAAAACGTGCCATCTTCTCACTAAAGCATTTCCCAAGTTCAATCTCTCATGTTTAATTATTTACTAGTGATGTATTTTAATAGTCAAAAACCAAGGCTACTAAAGAGCTTCATCTGAAACATAATATCACATGGAGAATATTTACTTAAAAGAATCAGATTCTGTAAACTTTAGGATAACAGTCAAAACTTATAGTTATCAAAAGAAAACAAGAATGATAAGTACACCAGATCCTTATTGATTTAACATTTGTCATTATTTTGCATTCTTCATGTCTCTAAAAGTATTTGAAAAAATAAAATTATTAATTGTTAATGGCAACTGTGCCATTAAAAAAAATCTGCAATTTGGGTGAACTTTTTTACTGAAGCTTGAAGGATGTCTTCCAGTCTACTTACTTAAAATATTTATGCATTATAGACTGCAAAGAAAGAGAGGTTCTCATATTCTCTTAGGATTAAGAAATTTTTCACAAAAGGGCAATAAGAAAGAAAGTTTAATTTTTTCCTAGACTTAGCTAAGAATAATGTAAAAATGTTACGGTAGCAAATCCCCAAATGGTAAAGCAATATGAGGTTACATTGGTGTCATTAAGAAATGGGATTGGTGCCTGGAGTATTGTTCCATTTGAATAACAAGATAGATTAGCATTTCTTATACCCCAGAAAGGAGAAGAGCATGAATGCATGTGTGTGCTGCCCACAGCCAGCTAGTACCTATCCACTCCACCAGACGCAATATCGTGCCCCTGGGGTAGGAATCTCGGTGAGGTCTCACCTCATACTGATGTACCAAAAGGTGGGAAGGTGAAATGGAAGGAAGCTGGAGGTTTCATCAGATTTAAAAGGGGAAGGTTCGTTCCCATCCACCTACCTGTCTTGCTTCCCAAAGACAAAAGGGCTCCTTGCACTGAGGGAAGCTACCCAGAGCAGGCAGGCACAGCAGAAGATCTTTATGACCTCTCTGTGGAAATACCTGGAGTCAAGAGCTCCCCAAAGGTCTGATGAGGAGGAGAGATGACAGCAGGGTCACTCCCAGTGTAGAGCCCACAGGACTGCAAGAAGTCTCTTGCTGCAGACTCCTGTCACACCACACAGCTGATGGAGCTCCAGGCTTGCCCTTCCCTGCAGGCTTTGTAGCTGTGGGTTAAATGGGTAATCAGCCTCAGCAGCTCTGACTGAAGTCACAAGTGTCAGTGTAGCTGGTGATGTTTGAGGTCAATGGAAGATCCTCTCCCTCCTCCTCACGTGTCAGCAACCACCTCAGAGTGGACAGGTCAACCTTGTCACAAAGATCAGGCAGAAAGATAAAGCCAGGCCCACTAAAAAGCCCTTTGCAGGGATTTCTGGAGTTCAAAAGTACTGACTTTGCCTGTTGGGTACATTCTACTTCTTGACACACACAGTTTAACTTATTTGTAGTTAAAGATTCATTTTTTTTCTCTTGGTAAGACTCCCTGTTCAATTCTACATTTAGACATTTTGTATAATTAATGTCTTTGCTGCTGGGCTTTAAATTTTTTAAAATAAGCTCTGAAACTGATGACATAGTTTAGCAGTGCACCAATTGCACGTAACAAACTGTCCTGGGACAGATGTATGACAGAAGACCTCTTTTGAAGGAATGACCTTTTTGCAGTAAATAACATGTTCTCTTTCCTTCTCTTAGCACTAATTTGCTGTTCACGTAGCAACAACATTCAATTATAAAACATAAATGTCTAAACTTTTTAGGGAGTGATGAAAAGCCAGACTGTTGACCATGACATATATTGATCACCTGAGGTGTAGAGTACACTCATTTCATGATGCTAGTTACAGTGATACCAAAGGCCAAGACTGTTCAATGTGTAAATGTGTACCAAGCAACACTGCATGCTGTTCAGATGATACTAAATCCCACAATTTTGGAGGGAGGAGAGCAGCCAACTTTCTCTTCCTGGTGTTTTTGTCTCATCTCCTTTTGCCTATGGCATCTATTTCTCCCTAGTAAGACTAAGCTCCAGCTAGAAAGACTCTCCTGCAATACTCATTCTCAGGCAAGCGCTTGAAAAACCTGATTCTATTCTCATTTATATATTAAAGCTCTGTTGTGCTGCCAGAATCACAAGATTACCCATCTATGACTATTAGTTTTGATGCAAATTGCTTCACAATAAGCAAGAAAGGAACTAAAGGCTACGATGTAGCCTTTAAAGAGTGTTCCCCAAGAGACATTTTCAACTTTATGTTATCCAGAAAAGACAAGTCCCTTTTACCAAATCCCCAGCTGTGACAACTGATGTAATAGTCAGGGAAAGAAAGCAGATGGTTTCTGTGCTATTATTATCCTTAGATATTTAGAAGTTAGCAAAGAAGTTTGCACATGGGGTTCTACTTTGGCATCACCTACACCTCAAGCTGTGTGACTGTGAACATTTGCTTTCACCATATTGCCAGGGTTGGAGGTGACAATGAGGGGGATCATGCTTAGATCATGGCACTTGAATTTCTTCTTCTCCTTTTGATCACCATTTTGGAGGAGGCAGGTGGGAAAAGGCACTTCAGTAGATGATGGCGTCCCCAGAGATCTGAATGCCTGGATTCATCCTTTGTATACTGTGTCGGTAGCAATTTGGCTGCAGTTTCACCCATTGTTGCCAGTGGAAAGACTTGACAGGCTTTCCGCAAACCTGGGGAAGATATTAGTGCAATTTGGAAGAGATTGCTAGGACATGCTGCTTAGAGCCAAATGTAGTTCTTGGTATGTTCACAGCACTGGCTGTGAAGAATAAGAAATCTCATGTATAGACAACCAAAGAGAAGAAAATGCTATCTGTAAGCTAAAGGAAAAGGAGACAAAGAACTTCTTCCAAACAATGAAAGAAAACAAAGCAGCAAAAGGGAAACCTTCTCTGCTGACTGCTCTGTAACAGTCAGAGGAGGAAAAGATGAGGTCTCACAAGTTTCTTTATCACACACAGAGGAACTTTGTTGCTGTCAATGCATTTTCAGCCAGCTCCAGGTTTTCTATGTACAAATTAAAACTTTCACTGATCTAGGCTGATGAATACAGCATCCCTTCACCTCCTAGCTGTACTGCCTTCTCCCCGGCTGTCTGCACAAGCACCGAGTGCTACCCATTACCAACTTTCCCCCCGGCCTTATAATGGTGATTTCTCGCAGCTGGCCTCACATCAGCGAGCTTTCCTTCTGGCTCTTCACAGCCCTCTGCACTTTATAGGAAGAGATTATTAGCATTATGCCTTATTGGAAGCTAATAGCAATATTCTTAACCCATGTCACTGTTAAACACAAAGAAGACTAAAACCCAAAGACTATACTATCTGACTAATAGTAGGCAGTGTTTACATTGTGAATAAGATAAATTCTGAACAGTAGTAAAAATGTCAGGCATTAATGCCAGAACACTGTGCAAATCTCAGCCAGCAAGTGGAGGAAGAACAGGAGGTCAGGGCAAGTGTCTTTTTTGGGACTCTGGGACAGTCTAATTTAGTGTTTTAAGCAATGTATTTAATGCACTACCTAAAACTGTGAATACGAGTCTTTTGATATTGTCAGAGCCAACATTCCCAACACCAGAATTTTCTCCAGAAAAAAAGCTTAAACAGTTCAATTCAGAACTTCAGGAGCCTTAATTATCAGAGTAATCAGACTTGAGTTAAATACAAATATCAGGTAAAATGAAGGTTTTTATTTCGTCTAAACTTTTGGCAGTTGTTGAACTAACTTGGCTGGTCCCTCAGCTTGAATTTGTTAACCTTTGGTTTGTCTGGAGGTATCAAATGGTTCATGTGTATATCCACCAAGCCCTTGCTTGGCCAGACCTGGTTTGCCAAGGTGCTAAATTAGGTTTCTCTGCTAACTTCTCCCCCTCCTCCACTTTTTGCAATGTTGAGGTAGTGCAGCTATTTAATATTAAACTTCAAGGCAAGCAATTTGTATTCATGTCTCAAAGGAGAAGGAAGAATAAGCAAATGCTCTATTACGATTGTGTGCATTTATATTTGATAAAAATGGTTGCAATTTATATGCAAATTAAGTGTGACTCAGCCTCCTGGCAATTTGTCAGTAGGACCCTCAGCATCACAAACCATTTATGCCCTTACCTAAGCAGCCTGGGGCCCATCTGGAGGCATTTTAGCAAGGGGAAGCCAAATTCTGCTCTAAGGGGTAGTAAATATATCCAAGGAAGGTACCATCCTGTCTTACCACCTTGCCCCCAACTCACTGGATCATCTTTGCTCATTCCTAAAGACGTTTTCTTTTACAGTGTTGCTTTGCATAGCCTCTCCTTTCCAATAGAGGCCCAGTGGTAAACATGTCCTTACTTTAAAGCACTGATCTCCACAGCTTTTTTTTCTGTACTCATAATGAGTTTGGGATTGAAATCCTCTTCTTGGTCCACATAGGAGCTGCCTGATACTGCGACATCCCTCAAACCCCTACAGCCTTGGAAGATGGCACCAAAAGCGCGAGTACCACTTTCTAGACTTACTGGAAGCTGCAGTTTTGCCACAATCTTGATTTACTTGTTTTTTTTCTTCAATTTTTCCTGAGGGTTTCCTGCTTCTTTCCTTATCTGCCTTAGTACTTCCCTTACCCCTCCCGTTTTCCTATCTGCCTTCAAAAACAAAAGATGAGGAGTGCAAAATGCATCTTGTGTCTTTTCTCCCTGACCTTCCTACCATCTTATCTGGTCTTTTGCTGACTCCATGCCTCAGTAGAAAGGATAAGGCCATTAACAGTATACATACAGGGAAAGACGATTACCATTTACCATCCCAGTCCAAAATATAAAGGAAAGATGAGGTGACTAACCACCAGAGAAATAAATAGATCAATGTATTCACTCCCGGTATATGATGCAGCAAAGAAAGGAGTGAGCCAAGTTAGAAACAAGGTCATGGGAGAAGGAATAAGCCAGGTCATCAGCCAAATTCCAATCATATAGTAATTGCCAAGGAAAAGCACCATTACGTACATAATCCTCTTTCTGTTGTCTTGATGTTGTCCCACTGTTGCTGGGAACTCTACTTGTAGTGAACAATAAGGGGAACCTTACATAGTACACCTACTCTCTGTAAGCAGAGCCAGCCCTTCTACTGTTAACTTTAGAGGCAGGACATCTGGTAGAGATTTCCTAAGTGGTTCTCACCCAAAGTTGGCCAGGCCTTGAGAGAAAACCAAGAGGAAGGTCTCTCCTGTCTGCTTGGGGACCTCATCTATATGTCAACCCTGATTCATGGCTTAGGGTTTAGACTCCAGCACTTCAGCTGAACCTTTAAGAATTTATTTATCTGGGGAAAGAACCATTTATTGTGTCTACATTGTGTCTCCCTTGGAGAATACACTTACCAGACCATAGCACCCTTGACTTTCCTTTTTGGTATACCTAGACTACCTTTACTGAACCTCGGCCCCTCAATTTGTGTTGACTTTTAATAAACCACATAATTCATACATTAAACATTGGTCTCAGTAACAATTTGTGAGCGTGGTGAGGGAGTTTTCCTATCTACCCTCTGGGAGCTGGTCCCGCAGTGGCCGTTCCCCTGTGAGAGGCGAGCGCCGCACGTGCGCCCTCGGTCCTATTCAGAAGTCTCTCCGTCGAGGGGGAGGGGGAGTAGCGGGAGCATCCTGACAGCCGGTAGCCCACCAATATCGGCCCGCGACACCCTCCTTTAGCCATCACTTTGGGGAGGTACATCTAGAGGTATAAAGGCAGGAAATCCCTTTCACAGACGTCTATCTGGTGGTGATGTACATCAATGTGTGGACACGATGAAGAGGAGCAGGGCATGCTATTGACAAAACAGAGACTTGTGCTAGACAGGAGACCCATATATGGGCTCAGGAAGGGCAATCAAGAGGTGTCTCAGAGAAAAAGGCAGACATGGCAGCCAGGAAAAAAAAAAAAAAAGAGAAAAGACAGGCAAGACCAGCTCCAGGGAAGTCCTAAAGTGAGAATCAGTAACATAATACTGTCAGTAACAAATAACCCATCTAAACAATCCAAGAAGCAGAGATACAAGGTGCAGTAATAACAGAGCTGTTCTCTAGACTAGATTTAATTTTGTTAAAAGATGGCTGGAATTAACTGTGGTTAGATAATGCATTTGTAAATGCTAGTATAGGCAGTGTGCAAACATTTATTCCAGGAGATGAATGTTTGTGGCTTACTGAACTGGCTGGCTAACACAAGTTAACTGGCAATCAATTATAACACTGACATACTGTGATGGGGGGAATGCAAACCAGCCGTGACTTGGTTTGCTTTTGTGATTGTTAATGGATTAAAAAGTGAGCTCTTAAAGAGAAGATAAAAAAAAAAAAAAAAGTATGTGTTTTAGATTAGTTATTTGGTGGCCTTTGTATTCCCAATAGCTTTCAAATACAAGTAGAAGGAGTCTTTGCTTTGTAAAGATGAGGAAATCAGAGTAGGAAATTAGTTTTTAGTATTGGCATTGTCATGACAAAAAAAGGGTCACTGCAAAAGCCAGTGGGCATTTTTCAGATCACCTTATCTTCCCAAGGAGGAAAAAAGCTATTAATGAAAGAGGAATTAAAAAATAAATCAACATATATAGGGAACCTTGTAAAAAATACAATTATAGCATGTCATTTATGATGGGAATGAAAGTTTGCAGCTGTAGAATTCAGTAACACCAGCGTGAACATTTCAAAGTCAGCCGCAAGGTGTTATTTATTGGGTTGTTTCATTTGAATTAAACTCACTTTAAAGTTCCAGAAAGAGCACTCACACCTACATTTTTCATCCCAGGTTTTGCGGTTCGGGGTGACATTCCCCTTCCCCTCTCCTCTTCTCTCGACCCTCTAAGAGATGAGAGACTAATCCTATATAGAGCTGCCGCAGATATAATTGAACCCCAGGGTGCCTGAGCTGTACTGCTTTGACATGAATTCTATATAAAAGTGTTTCTTTTACTCCACGTTTATGCTGTCTGTGGATTTTAGTGGTGATTTACAATATTGATTGATTACTATCTATCTTCCTTGCTATTCTGCTTTGCATTCCACTTCAGAGAGGCTGAATTATTCACTGACAAGCTTGTAGTCTTAAAGGTATATCCCGAAGCCACATTGTTTCACTAAGCACATATTCTGGTAATAACATTGTTTTAAAAAAATGGCATTTTTCCTAGGATCCAAGTAGTCAAACTTATGAACCCCTGGACAAAGTAAAAGAATCCAAAAAAACCATCAAAAAATCTACATTAAAATATAATTAATCTGAACTGATTTTTTTCCTCATAAATTAATTCTTTTCCAAAAAAATAATTCAGGTGTACCTTAAATGGAGCTGCTTCTATTCTGAAACTCTTCTCCACAATTTTACAAATCAAAAGAATTTTTCTAAAAATCTTGGGAAAAAGCTAATTTAAATTGACAAAATTTCAGTTGTTTAGGCATATTTTGCCAGTCTAGTCTAAAACAACTCAAACTATTAAAAATATAAATAACACGCTGGTTCTTTGAAAAGGCACATCATATGGATTTGGTCAATCTCTGTGAAATCATGTGGGCTGATTAGTGGCATTAACTTGTTCTAGAAAATCTATATAAATTAAAGAAATGCATGTGTTACTACACATGCTGGTGGCAACATATACTGCAGACTTGACCCAAAAGCCCGTCAGAGCCAAGCTCAGTGAGATTCAGATCAGGCTAACGATTGCTGATGCCTGTGTAGCTGTATCAGGAAAGGTGAATTTATGGGATGCTTGGCACCACTAAAAACAAAATGCTGGAGTGTCCTGCTCTTTGTTTTTCTGTCGCATTTTTTTCCCCTCTGGGTTCATTGCTCTTCCCACTGTGGGAGGTTTCTAGTCTGGAGTGAAGGGTGATAAATCAGGCTGGCTGCTTCTCAGTGTGAGGAAACTCCCTTTTCTAACCTGTTCCATTACATTTCTCCATGCCTTGAATCTGTACGGTTTGCATGGAGTCAATGGGAAAACTGCCCTTGGCTCCAGCAGAAATGGGGTTTTATCCTTCAGTGCTGAACAGGTTCTTTCTCCCAGTGCATTCCCATGCTCAAAGGCTGTGTTTGTGAAACAGAGAAACCTGACACTGATGTTGCCAAACTGTAGGAATAAAAAGTTGCTTGTGGTGAAAGCAGCAAATAAATCTTTCCCAGGCACTGTTTGAACCCTCAATTTCTTCACAAGGTCTTGTTCTAATGTGCAAATAAACTGGATATTCCAAACAAATGTTAGAAAGTGCTGAAAAATGAAGCCTGGGGAGAAAGGAGAGCTGTAGGGGGCTGTAATTCATTTTGAAGCTCAGTCAACTGCAATGATGGTTAGCTGTTAAACTCTTCAAGTTTATTTCTGAAAAGCAGTGTGCTATAAGGATAAGGTATGACCGGCCCAGTTCTTTCTGGGCCAGAAGAATTTCATGGTATACTTTACCCCTGAAAAAGCAGATAAACATCTCTGAAGTGCACATTTTGCACCAGTGAGTGGTTAAGAGGAGACGACTGGCGTAATTACAGTACATACTTTGTGCCATTAAGCCAGACAGCCAGCTGTGTGCACCAGAGCCAGTTTCTAATCTTTCTTTACCAAAGTGGAAACCAAACTTCAGTTTAATTTTATTTGAATTGTAGGGTCTGGTGTGCACATAATTGGGCAAAAGCTAAGTTGCTGGTGAGCAGCTTTTAACATTTCATATTAGATTAGAATGGGATATGCTCTGGAGGTTTTGGATAGTTATTCACTAAACAAACAAGCAAACAAAAATCTGTAGCTTCTGGAGCTGAACTTCTGCAGAGAGAATTAAATTTAAGGGAAAGGAAAGAGAGAATGAGAGACAAGACAAGACTGCTGCTGGGGGTGAAACAAATACATGGGGCTAATAAGTCAATGAAATTTCACGTACTTTTTAAATGATTCTCCATACAGTTTGGCAGACAGATCTGTAAGACAATAATCTCAGTTTGCACTCTTTTTGTGGTGTGTCCCAACATTTTTTTCCAAAAGTTGAAGGTGGCTGAGAGGGAATTTGGAAAGCACCTGCTCAACACTGGAATATATGCTGCACTGACTTAAGTGGAACTGTGTTTCTGAGTGTCTTAAACGCTTTTAAAGTTTAATATATTGTCATAATTTATCATATACTCTGAAGTTATTACAAGTGCCACAGACTCTAAAGTCACTTGTACATTAGTCATTGAACTAGTCTACTAGTCCTCAAATTCCCACTGTGTTTAGCATCTCCTCTCATGTATTCCTCAATCCCTCTTTTGACTCTTTGTCATCTCACTACAGGAATTATTTTACTCAAGGACCATTCTCTGCAAAGTCAACCTCACCACCATGCTGCCTCCAGCTCCTGTGGCTACCTGATCCCAGCCTCAGTTATTTCAATCTAAGTTGTTATTTTCATAAATCTATTCTTTTTTATTTTTTAAATCTTATTTATGTATTTATTTTTATTGTGTCAAAAAGGCTATTCACAAAGTTTCAAATGTCTTTTTAACTACATTTCAGGCCTTTTCATCATCTTAAACCTCTTTTTCTTTTCAATTGTTTTTCGCAGTGCCTCCACAGAGATATATTTTCAAGTCTTTTGAGATTCCTCCAATCTCTCAGGGTGACCCCTCATAGTGTCAGGTTTCTCCCACTCACTCAAACTTGTTCATTTGCCATTTTCATGGAAATTATTGGAATCTCTCTTCACTCTTAGCCTGTCCGTAACCATATGTCCTTTCTTTCAGAATGCAGGTTAGCTGCTGTGAAATAGCTCACGATCAAATGAAATGACCGAGCCCAAATTTTTCATACAAACCTCCTTCACTCTTTGTGACTTCAAAGAATTAATGTTGTTGGCCAGTTCCTACTTCAGTTTTCCCATGACCCAGTCTTGCATCAGAGTGTATGTATGTGCAAGTGTGTGCACACTTGAGCTTTATCTCACATGGATGAGAATGAGACAACAATATCTGTGAAGCAACTGAGATACTAATTTTCTGCAGCTGTTTTCAAACACTGATTTATCAGCTCTGGAAAATACCAGAGAAAAATTCAAAAGGAAGAGACAGATCAACAACTCAGGGGAGTATAACTGATTACATAAACAATTTAGACTTTTCTGTTCCCTTTGATTTTCACAAGCTTTTTTTTTACCTGTGTTTTATTACAAATGCCTTTCCCATTACTTGACTATTTGTAAAGCTTAGATTCAATATATGAAATCTGCAGCCTCTCTTCATAGATAACATCACTGACAGCTCAATATATTTTCCCCCTTTGGTGGAAAAATGAAATGAGGCAAACTTTGGAGTTAATGAAGAAAACACAATGGATATTGAACAATGAACCACTTTTATAAAGTAAAAGTTTTTCTTGCAAGAAAGAGAATGGTGTGCACACAGTTCTTGGCTCATTTTAAATGGTCAGAGGACTTTCTTGAGGACTCCCATAAGGTGTTATTTAGAGCCTTAGTAGCAGTGATTTAATGTGCTTTTAGAAAGTCAGGCTGCCTATGCTGAGGCAATGATGCTTGATCTGATCAGTCTAGTTTACTGTTACAGTAAGTAAAGAGCTTTTATATACATATATTATATATATATATATATAAAGT
>NW_008606000.1:0-361 GCF_000691845.1 Merops nubicus
TTCATGGCCAGCGAACTATACTCGGGATCTTACCAACCGGGAACTTCAGACGGGGCCATCCTTGTCACCAATTTTGTTTTGCCGATTACTAGGCCTAGTATGAATAACACCACCAGCAGAAAGACTAATCAGTAAGGCGACTGTATTGAATATAGAAAAGACATTCCATGAACAATCGCTGGGGGTACAAATAAGTCAATTAGTTCACACACAATTGACATCACCTCCAACGATATTGCCCAACCAACAATAGGCGGAACAAATAAAGAACCAAGGTTTCCCATAGATGGAATGGGAAACAACCAAGTCAACAGATTAAACATAAAGGATAAAGGTAGCCATATGGCCACCTCTCACACTC
>NW_008606000.1:584-2366 GCF_000691845.1 Merops nubicus
CGCGGGGCCCGGCCACACCCTGGAGGGAAGCTAAAAGGCAAACTCATCACCTCTTTATGAAGGACTGTGCGAATCACCTGTATGTCAACCTTAATTTGTGGCTCAAACCCCAGCATTTCACAGCTCCAGTTAGCATATGACCCATTTACATTCATACATTTAACTCCACTTCATCTTTTGGCATAGGCCATAAATCTGAAGCCCTTAGAATACCCTCTTTTGCTAATTCAAAGGCAGACGTGCTCATTTCCCCATTCAAATTCATATTTTGTCCTGGTCACTTTATACAATGGGGCCAAAATCTGTCCTTAATGTGGAGCGTGTTGTCTCCAAAAGCCAAACAGTCCAATGAATCTCTGCACCTCTTTCTCATTCTGTGGTACAGCAAAGTCCAGAATTTTCTGTCGGACTTTAGGTAGTATCTCCTGATGTCCACAGTGTCTGTGGTTTCCTAGAAATTTCACTGTTTAAGTCAGTCCTGGAATTTTAGTAGGGTTAATTTCCCAACCTCTCTGTTTCTTATGGTCCACAACCAATTTGAGTATGTGCTTTAATTCCTCTTCATTGCTGCCCTGAATCAGGATGTCATCTGTATCATGTACTGTTTGGATATGAGGAGGCAGTTTTACTTCATCCAGATGCTCAGCAACTATTCAATGACAATCAGTTGGACTATGCACCCATCCTTGAGGCAGCCTGGTAAAGGTGTACTGCTGCCTCTGCCACGTAAAGGCAAATTGATCCCAATGTTCCTCTGCAATTGGGATAGTAAAAAACATTAGCCAAATCAATCACAGCATACCAAGTTCCAGGATGTTTCTGAGTTCTCTATTCAAGTGACAGTGTCTGGTACAGCTGCCATGGGAGGTGGGGTGTGCTTATTTAATTCCCTGGAGGCAATAAGTCTAATTGTCTGGGAAATCTCTTCATGACCGCCTGGGATCCTGTACTGTTGCATTGTCATGACTTTGGTTGCAGCCAGAATCTGCATATTCTCCATGACCCATCTCTCTTTTTAACAGGCCAGATTGTATTGTTCCAGGCTGTAGTGGTTGATTTTAAAACTCCTGGAGGCAATAAGTCTAATTGTCTGGGAAATCTCTTCATGACCGCCTGGGATCCTGTACTGTTGCATTGTCATGACTTTGGTTGCAGCCAGAATCTGCACAGAAGGCATTTTCACTTTTCCTACTAAAATTGCCCAGGCACTGATAGAGGTCTTTACTCCAAATTGGTACTGACCATCAGGGAGGTTCAAGTTAAGTCCTTTTAGAATAACTATTCCTATTATATATTCTGGGACAGGAACAATCATAACCTGATTCAATCGTTTTGTGAGGTTTCCAATCTTCATTTCTATCTGGCTTTGCCCGGCTTCAATCTGTTTTCCTCCCAAGCCTGTACTGTGCTCCGGTATCAAGTAAGGATTTTGCTATTTCCAAGGACCAGTTTTTAAAGAATATTTGCAGCTTCACATGGGGTCACCGGTCCTCCTGCACCCACTGTACCTGAGCTTGGCCATCATTTCAATCTGAGTTGTGGTGCTGCATTATTTTATTAAGTTCTTTCCCAGGACAGAGGTCAGAATACAGCCACCAATTGTCCTTCTCCGCTGGAACAGCTGATCCATTCACAGGGAGCTTTCCATGAACATATGTGAAGTCCCGTTCAGTTTCCAGAGGAGGCGTTGAAGGCTGAACTGCTTCTGTTCCAATGCCTCACTACTCTTTTAGGAAAGAAATTCATTCTAATACACAATTGAAACCTCCCCTGGCGCAACTT
>NW_008606001.1:0-1494 GCF_000691845.1 Merops nubicus
GCACCCCCAGCTCCCTCAGCTGCTCCAGGGGCTGTCATGAGCTGACTCCAGTAATTCCATACCCAGGAGTTACTGGGGTGGAGCCATCCCAGCCACCCAGGTTCTCCCCCTGGGGTGTCAGAGCCCTGCCCTTGGAGCACACTCACCCTGCCCATCCCTGCTGTGTGCCTTCCTGGGTTTATTAGAGCAGAAATAATGAAAAACCTAAAACCTGATTAAGTTTAATAAGCTTTTTTCTCCTTTCATGAGAGCTTGTGGACACATGAACTGCCAAATTATAGATTAATTCCATTCATTGAGCTGCAAATGTTTAGGCAGAAATAAAACCCATCCTTCACTAAGAAGGAAGAATTCTTCCAACAGGTAACTTAGCAAAGATAATACGAAATTAATTTCACTTAATGGCCTGGAACTGGTGCCTTTTAGGGGCTCTGCTGGACCTGCAGCCCAAGTGCAGGGCTGCTGAAGGACTGAAATTGTGATTTTTATCCCTCGCAGACCTCCCAGCAGGTCCAGGGCAGAGGCAGGAGGGAGGAGGAGCCTGTGCTCTCAAATCAAAACGTGTTCCCTGGCTGTGGATGCACCTACATGCAAAGCCACCCATCCCCTGGGACCTATGGGCAGAGCTTGGGGGGCTGCCACCCACCCCTGAGCTGGGGCAGTCCAGGGATGTGCAGCTCCACCAGCCAGCTCCTCACTCCACCCTCTCCTGGGTGATATTTACTTGGCCTCCCTGCAGTATCCTTAACTTATTGGAAGGCACTTAGAGCCAGGAAACTTAAAATACTCAAAAAAACCCCTGGACTAGCAGTTGATGAGCCCCTGGCCCAGGCTGCCCAGAGAGGTGGTCACTGCCCCATCCCTGGCACCATCCCAGGGGAGGTTGGATGAAGCTCTGAGCACCCTGCTCTAGCTGCAGATGTCCCTGTCCCTGCAGGGGCTTGGATAGATGACCAGATGTCCCTTCCCACCCCAAATTTTCCATGATCTCACTGTTTAAAAATATCTCCCTGTCTTTTATTCAGCTCTTTCCTCCTTCCCTTTTTTCTTCAGGTTTCCTTTACCCCCTCCACACACACCTCAGCTGCTTCCTCCACCCCCTCTGTCCACCCAGGCTGATCACCTCCTCTAGCACACGTTGCCTTTTTCCTGTCATTCAACCACTATTCCCCAATTTCTTACCAGCTCTGTTCACCTCCAGCTCCCCAACCAGGCTGCTGGGAGCAGTCCAGCTTCCTCCAGCCCTAGGAAAAACCAGTATGGCAGTGGGGAAAAAATGAGACACCAGGGCCTGCTGCTATTTTTAGGTTCTCCTGCTGCTGTTTCCGTTGTGCCAGATTAAATTTATTTCTCCTAAATAACCACTAAATTGATCTGCTTGGGCAGAAGCAGCATCGTGGTGTGTTAAATCAACCTTTGTTGCACTTCAACAGATAAACGTCGTGTTGAGGGCCACCAGCACCTAAGCACCTCAGCCCTTAAAAAGGCAGGAAT
>NW_008606001.1:1559-6026 GCF_000691845.1 Merops nubicus
AGGAATGCATTTTAAAGGTGTTTTTCCCCTTAAAAACTGATATTCCCACATGCTGGCAGGAGTCCTCCCCTGCTCTGCCCAGCATGGATCCCCCCTGGGGCTGGGATGGCTTTCTTCCCTTGGTCTCCCTGGCAGCATTACTGCCCTGACCCTCAGCATCCTAAATTACATTTATAGATAAAAAAAGTCATATCTCCTTCCTTGGAGCAGGTTTGTGAGCAAACCAGGCTCCTCTGGCACAGGGAGGGAGTCACTGCTGGTCTCCTCAGGGCACAGGCAAGAAGAAAAGTTAATATTTTTCAACTCACCCATCTCTTTTGTCAGTTTGTCCCATCAGAACCCTCACGGGGTGCAGACACCTCCTGCTCTGCTTGGGGAACACCAGCGTGGGGAAAACAGGCAGAGTTGGGGCATGGGGTTTTGTAGGTGAGCTCTGAAGTCCTCCCTTAGACAAAAAAAATTAGAGAAATCAGTGTGAGTGGAGCCCACAGCCTGGGTCTTACAGCTGCTGGCAGCAATCCTGGTTTGGAGCATTTACCACCTTTTTTTTTGGTAAATTTACAACTTATAATTCTGAAATCCAGTATTTACAGGAACAAAAATGGATCTGGCCTATACTGAAACTCATTAAATGGTAGCACTGCATCTAACCCAAGTCAGAGTGTACAGTGAGGGGCTGGAGCATCTGCTACAAGGTGAGAGCTGGGCTTGGCCCCAGGGCACAGCACCATCCTTCCCCAGAGCCCCCTACAGCCCTTTTACCCCCTCCCCATCATGAGGGACAAGAGTTTTTCCTCACATACCTTATTTTCCTTCTTCTGTGGTGCCACCTCCACCAGTCTGCTCCTACAACAAGCCTTTCCTCTTCAAACAGCACAATCAAGAATTCAAAACACAACAGAATGTTATTGTAGCAGTAAAATCAGGAGGAGGAAAGGGAAAAAAGGTCCAAATTAACAAAGCCACTCCTGCAGTATAACATTGCCATGAGAATCCTCTTCTCCAGTCCTTCCCTGGTTCAATCTCTGTCACACAAAACTGCCCCTGGTAAAGCAGCTTTAGAGGGCTGCACGAGGACAGGGTGGGACAGAGGGCAGGGACCAGGGTTGTGCTTAGTTTTGAACTCTTGTTTTTTCATCATCATTCTCTATCCTGTTCCCTGGAGCCATCAGTGGCCCCCCCAAATCACAACCAGCCCTTTGGTGCTGCTGGAAAGCAGCATCAGCATCCCCACAGAGACCATCCCCTGGGGGGGCACAGAGAGGCTCAGGGCTTTGAGCTGCTGCTCCTGCAAGGAGAGGCAGCCACCAGAGGTCTGCTTAATTCACCCCCAGGGTTTTAATTGGATTCTTTGCAGATTCCTGTGTCTTAATTGAGCTGAGTGGGAAATGCCTCGTGTTCCTTAATTGGATCATGTCTCATCCTAAACACATGCAGATGGGTCTGAAGCCCTGGAACACAAAGACCAGGAGGCAGCAGAGCCTCTCACAGCACAGGGCACCTTCCCCAGCCCCCACCACATCCCAGCACTCACCCTGCTCCTCAAACATCAGCAGAACTATCACTGGGGAGAGGCTGAGGCTGCTTGCCAGGGAGCTCAGCGGCTGCAACGAGACTGGGACTTCATCTGTACATCAGGTAAGCAGTGAAAACTTGATTTGGGTGTTTATTTGCCCTGTGGGGCTCAGGAGGATGCACAGGCCATTCCTCAGCAGGCAGGGGTGAAGTCCTGAGTTATAAATCAATGTTTAAAGCCTTTTCTTTACACAGAGAGCAAGTGTTCCCTGGTACACGCTCAGCAGCATCACCAAAGGAGAGGGAGGAGGTGGTCCAAGCTGCAGCAGGAACCACTTAACCCCAGACACACCCAGGAACATCCAGTATTGATGAGGATAGGTACTAATTGCACCTGCTGATGAGCACAGGAAGGAAGAAGCCACATTTCTGCTGAAACAACTTTTTTCCCCCCCCCATTATCATTAGATATGTGCAATTCAGATGTCTGCTTCTGCAGATCCATTCAGCATCAGCCATGACCTCACTGCCTTGAGCTCCCCAAAAGCTCCTGAGGAGCTCCCCCTGCAGTGTGACACTTCTGCACCTCTCCCTGGAGAGGTTCAGCCACAGCTGTGGACACCCAGACAGAGCAGAGCCATAAATCCCCAATCTGCACAGAGCTGCCAGCTCAGGGAAGGGGCAACTCCAGCTCAGGGAAGGGGAAACTCGTGTGTGGATGGAAGTCAGCTTTGCACAGGACATCAGTTTTACTCCAGGAACAAATCTAAAGGGATTAAGTGCTCTCAGGCAGGAGGAGGCCAAAGAATAATTTGGTTATAAGACATCTTTTAGATCATCAAGTCCAACCATCCCCCATCCCTGCCAGGTCCCCACTGCCCCGTGTCCCTCACACCACATCTCCACAGCTTGGAAACCCCTCCAAAGGGGAAGTTTAGACTAGAGAGAAGGAAGAAATGTTTTACACTGAGGGTGGTGAGCCCCTGTCCCAGGCTGCCCAGAGAGGTGGTCGCTGCCCCATCCCTGGCACCATCCCAGGGGAGGTTGGATGAAGCTCTGAGCACCCTGCTCTAGCTGCAGATGTCCCTGTCCCTGCAGGGGTTGGACTGGGTGACCTTGAAAGGTCCCTTCCCACCCCAACCAGCCTGTGGTTCTAAGCTGAGGAAGGCTCCTCTGTGGTGACCTCACCTCTGTGCTGTTGGCTAACTCAGCATCTCCAATTTCTGCTCCATTTCCTGAGCCCCTTCTCTCCCTCCCTCCCTGGGCAGCCAGAGCTCAGAGCAGCAGCAGAACAGAGCACAGCTGACAGGGAGCCAGAGAGCTCCTTCTGGACAATTTTACTTCCTTCCCTGTCCAACAGTGTTGGACCTGGGGCAGGGATCCAAGATCTGAGCAAAGGAGTGAACTGGGGGGTTCAGGGGAGCTGGGTTTGGAACGTGGAGTTGTGATTGGGAATGGATCCTGCTGGCCAGAATGGAACATTTGGTTAAAAATACCCATTATTTTTCTAGTTAAGAGGTTTCTCCTCAGAATTTCCCCAGGATGGCTGGATGGCTTCAGTTCTCAGGGCAGAGCAGGCGCTGGGCTCAGTGAACTGGAGTGTTCTGGGGAGCTGGGTTTGGAAGGTGGAGATGTGATTGGGAATGGATCCTGCTGGGCAGAATGGGACATATTTGGTTAAAAATACACATCATTTTTCTAGTTAAGAGGTTTCTCCTCAGAATTTCCCCAGGATGGCTGGATGGCTTCAGTTCTCAGGGCAGAGCAGGCACTGGGCTCACCACTGACACCAGCACAGCCCAGGGACCCAAGGGAACTCGAGCACAATTCCTCAGCAAAAACTCATTTAAAGGAGTTTTATTGCTCAAAGCAGCTCTGTCACCTAGAAGGGTCAAGACTTTTGTCAGAGACACTTTATGAGCTGGAGTTTCCTGCACGTGGGTGGTTACAGCCTCCTTTGGGAGCCCAAGGGAGCTTGGTGGGATCTCTGTCATTCCCAGGGCCCTGGCTCACTACTCCAATAAATATTTAAGTTGTGGTGGACAATTTGGACTTCCCACTACCAGTCACAAAGATCTGTGATTAATTTTATTTTCTTTCATTTACAGGGCACATAATATGTATTATGCCCTATTTTTATTTATGGGATACAGCAGAATCTGAATTTTCAGGGAGAGTCTATACATTTTGCTAGAAATGATTATTATTAAACCAGCCTATAATGTTTATTTAACTTTAATTTATTCCCTTACCCATTTCCTTTTCTCTAAGGAGCCACCAGGAGTAAAGCTGCCATTAACCACCCTTCTTTTTTTGCTTCTACAATTAAGGGATTGTTGAACAACTCAACTCCACAAGATCCATCACTTCAGAAGGTGAATTTAAATCTTGTTGTTTATTGGACATTTCCATCTACTCCCCTCTCCAGTTGCACAAATTCGATTTAATTGCAAGAATTTGATGAAGCTATTATATGGTAATGTCTGGAATGTTAAAAAGGTGCTAACATAGGAAGCCAAACCTATTTCCTTGTTGTTTCAAGCTCTATTAGAAGCATACCAACACAATTTGTTTCCTTCAGGGAAAGCTACATTCATTTTCAACTTCTAACAGAGCCTCCAAGTGCAAAACAACCCGAGTGCTTCCTGTTCAAAGGTATACTTGAAAATTTAATTTAGAAAGGCAAACTTTGATTTCCAGGAGAAAGGTAGAGCTAATTTCATTCAAGTCTGGAGTTATTAAATACTAGATGTGAGAAACAGGTGAAATCATTTGGATAGAAGAGTCTCTCCACCAAGACAGATACAAAAGGAATCCCATGAACACAGAATCATAGAATCCTTTAGGTTGGAAGAGACCTTTAAGATCATCAAGTCCAACCATTAAGCCAACACTACTAATTCCTCTGCTAAAACAGAATCAGAACCTTGTTTTCCCTCTTAAATTTTCAAA
>NW_008606001.1:6172-7007 GCF_000691845.1 Merops nubicus
CACATCTTTTAACCCCCTCCCGGGACGGGGACCCCACCACTGCCCTGGGCAGCCTGTTCCAACACCTGCCAAGGTTTTCAAGGGAAGAAGTTGTTCCCAATACCCAACCTCAAGCTCCCCTGGTGCAACCTGAGGCCATTTCCTCTTGTCCTGTCCCTTGGGAAAGAGGAGAGACTAAATGTGGCTATGGCAGTCATGGAAAAAAACTGAAGTTCTGCTTGAAACAGAGGATACAGAAGAATTTGCAGGACACAGTAAATGGAAACAGCCACCATAACAACACTTATAAGGAGAACCAGCAGAGAGGAGAGTAATTAGAGTATAAAACTAACTGCCTGCAACTCCCCCAGCATCTCCCTTGATTGCCTTACAACCTCTGAGCCACCAGAATGACATGGTCACAATCATGAGCCCAGCCTGAAGCTCAGGCTGTTTGGGAGTTTATGCCATTTTGCCTGTATTAATTAATTTAAACACACTATATATTCAAGGAAGAGATTTTCCCATTTGTATAGTCTTTATAGGGGTAAATAAGTGATTCTTCAAATACCTGAGCATATAGGAGAGGTGGCAACTGGAGGGCAGCAGCTTCCCCAGCACAGACTGGGACATCAGGGGAAGGAAATCTGTCATTCCCTGAAGGCAGCAATCATAGAGTCATAGAATCATAGAATCCTTTAGGTTGGAAGGGACCTCCAAGATCATCAAGTCCAACCCTTGAGCCATTAGGGCTCTAAAGTCCTCTGCTAAAACAGATCAGAATCTGTCAGGGTTGGAAGGGACCACAAGGATCACCCAGTTCCAACCTCTCTGCCATGAGCAGGGACACCTCCCA
>NW_008606001.1:7136-7468 GCF_000691845.1 Merops nubicus
CTGCCCAAAGGCTGGAATCCAAACACCCAAGTCCTGCTATCTCAGCTTCCAAAGCCAGAAGCACCCACCTGGTGCCATTTCAGGCTGGAACTGCCAAAATCTGAAGGAAGTGTCACACTGTGGAAAGTCCAGGGAAGGACTTTAGTCCAAACCCTTTGGGAAGTTTTGGAAATGGCAGAATAGTTTAGGCTGGAAGGGTCAGCATCTAGTTTGGTTTGAAGGTCACCTAGTCCAACACCCCCACACTGACCAGGGACATTTTAACAATCATTTTATCTTGATGAATTATTCTGACAAATGCACACTTTAAGAGAAAAAAATTCACATCAACA
>NW_008606002.1:0-1022 GCF_000691845.1 Merops nubicus
ATTATATATTTTGGAATCTCCCCATAATATTTTGGGGAGATTCCAAAAGAATCTTAAAACCCCAATAAATAATGTTCCCATCCTCTGTATATGGGAACTAAGGACACAGAGGGAAAAAGAATTTCTCCAAAATCTCACAGTAAATCAATAAGTGATAACAAGACTATAGGTTTCCTGGTTCATTTCTCTGCTTTAACCAGAAGATGACCCTGACTACTTGAGCAAGAAGCTTGAAACACACACAATTAAAATATATGTTTTCTGCAGAACAGAATGCTTCATGTAAAGTTGTTGGATTTAAACAAACAACAAACAAAATATTTTCTTTTAATGGATAAATTCTCTGTAAAAAATGGAAGTGGGAGTAAGGGTAGAAGATATGGTCATTTTAAAGATTTTCCTTTTGATAACTACCGTTACAGAGGTGTAAAACAATGGGACATCTCATCTTTAATCTTCTACTACGAGCTGTGTTACAATACATGACAAATGGCGTCAGGTGGATGACTAATTATATGGCAAGGTAAATTTATTTGGAGCTAAGGTAAGAACTTCTGCAACAATGTATTTGAAAATATAATTGTACTGTTTTTAAAAATTATATCCATTCACTGCCTCAAACCCCAAGCAGCAATGAATTTATTGCCCTCTTCACTGGAGACCCATTCATAAGAAATATGGTGGCAGAAACTTCTCTCAGTTTTTCTTCAGAACTGGTCCTTTGAGATACAGAATTAACAATTTTATTGTTGGTTTACTTCTAGAATTTCTCATGCGGTTTTCCCCTGAAGACCAGATCCTGTCCCAGTCTGAAAACTTCGTAGTTCTATGATTAAACTTAGGCTTTTTTCTAAAACAGATTTTCCATAAATATTTGTCATTTTTTCAGATTCAGATGTAAATGAAAATTACGCTAAGGAATATTAAGTTACTTGGGGCAGTATGGATCAATAAAGCAGGGTACTTAGCTTTCTGGAACAACCTGTTTCTAAAAACAGGTTCTGAAGCAGTGGAGAAGTTCC
>NW_008606002.1:1054-7661 GCF_000691845.1 Merops nubicus
AAGTCATATTTTTGCATACCAGTTTTGATGTTGTCTACACCTGTCGCATGAAGGGAAGGGGTAGGTGTGGGTAAGGGAGAGACAAATTTGGTAAGAGACAAATCCCCTTGCTTTCTAGCCGGTCCTCAGATATTAGAGGGGCTAGGGGTGGCTGAGCTTGTCTCTTAATAGGTTCCAGTTACGGCTGTGACTATAGGTCTGACACCAGATGCACGAACAGCCTGGTGCTGTAGGTCTGGCTGCATTCAACAGAAGCCGTCAGATTCACAAATAGCACGGTTTATTGACATGCAACATACAGATTCTTTGTGATTGCCAGGGATAAATACACTAAGCTGCAGAATAGCAACATAGCTCTAAAAATGCAATTACAATTACAATAATAATAATCTCCCAGGAAAAATCACTCGGCAGGGCCGAGGCCGCAAATCTTACCAAAAGGCGTCCCTTCTGGGGAGGGGTGAGGAGAACAAACCCGTCGATCAGTCCCTACGACTTGGTGCCGAATTCTCGTCCCACAAACTGGGTCCAAAAGGGATGACATTTATACTTTTTTTCTGTTATTGATGTGTAAAGTGTGGGGATGGGGCTGTGGGCAGACAATTGTTCCATGTAATCAGCACGAAACTCCCTTATCTCCACCTGCATCTGCATTTGCAGGGAGCAGACAACTACCATTGTGAGACAGGTGAGAAAATGGTGTAAGCAGCCTCCGCTGCATTCCACCACATTCCTTCTCCAGGTGTCTAGTACACAGACCACCGAATCTTCACCCAGCCCCTGTGACTGCCCTGGCACCAGGTCCTTGTTTGCAGTGTCTGGTTTTTGTGATTTGGGCTGGTTTCGTGCTTGCTCTGTGCTTCCAGCATCTGACAACACCCTTTCTAGTTTTACCATTGTGCTGTGTATTCTCTTGATACAGATTTTTTCACATCTATATCATATGTTGGTTTATTTTTTTTCCTTTTTATCCTGTAAAATTGAATTCCCATCATCCTTGGCCCTCCAAGAGCTTAAAAAGAAAAGTAAAAGAAAAATAACTAGTAAAGAAAAAAGTAAAAATAGATATTTGTTCTGAAAATAAGTAAAAAATAAAATCTCAGAAAATGGAAATAAATGTATCTGCTTTGTCATGTTTAATTAAGAAATATATGTTCTGTCAATTTTGATTGAGTATTGCTTCAGCTAGTCTGGTTTTACATCCTTCATATCTCAGGGCTGTTGATTTACCTTGTGCTTGGCTTTGGCAAGACAAGGAAATGTACCAAGTTATTTCAGTGAATAAAAATGTTAAAAAAAGAAGCAAAGTATCTTTCTGATACATGTACAGCAGCTCTGAACCTAAGACACCATGTCAAACAGCCCACGTCTGTACTTGAACCATAATTAACAGTAAATGAAATTGCTGACATGAGGAAATTTAATTGCACCATCTTCAGAATTTATGTAGAAGACATTTTAACTTCTGGGCTAAATTTTCAAAAGTTCCTAAATAAAATAGAAGGTCATGGGTAGAGTTGGATGTGTTGTTCCAGCTGGTGTTGATCAAGGTTAAGAGGTGACCACAGCCTACTAACAGCTCCTCATTATCATCCTGCACACATGCTGCCTGCAGTGGATTGACAGCTGCACCATCCGAACATTTAACTACAGCTGCTTCCCACATTCTATTCTGTTTTAACAATTCTAAACATGTCATTTGTTTGCTTGTTGCTAAGTTTTGACAGAAACAATGGTGATGATGAACACACTAGGATGTGTCCTAAGACCTTATATAAATGAGGACATTGAGCTAGTTTATTTTTCTGGGTTCAGGTAGGATAGGGTTAATTTTCACAGGAAGCTGTGATGGACCACAACCAGGATAGTGAACCAAAACAGTCAATGGGATATTCCATAGCATACCGATGTAACACCTGCTGAGACAAAAGGCCAAAATGAAAATCATGTGAGAATCCAGCACCTTCTCATAGTGAAATGTGGTGTCATTTCAGAATATCCTAATGATCTTTGAAACATTAGATATATTTGCTCTAATTTGACTGTTACTTTAATATATATACAGTGCATCTTTGTTCCACTCCACCAGTCATGACTAATTGAACTAGCCTGCAACTGTGTAAATAAATTACATAGATCTAAGGAAAACCATGCTGCATTCTTTTTACATTTCTTTACAGTATGCAAAGCAGGACTGTCATTCTACTTAGCTGAGCTTTGTACCTGTAGGGTCATTTTAAAATGAACCTCTTGTTGCATCTCCTCTAGAAGCTAATGACGCCTCTTTTTGCTTTTCTTTTTGCTTGCCCAGGCACTTGCTGTGGCTTCATTTTAATTTTGCTCACTCAGTGTGAAAAGTCTAAGCAAAACTGTCTAAGAAGTAAAATTCCCATTTTCAGTGTTATGCAAATAACATCAAAATCAAACCTTGGATAACCTTAGCTTAGTGCCACAACTCTCCTTACCATGAGTTTTCCTCCCCTAGGGGACCACCCACCTTTGTCCATATGGGGAAAGCCTTTCTGAACAATTTGTTTTATACCTAAGAACAATACAAATTTGATATTTCTTTAAGCACACCAAAAAAAGAAGAGTTGATATTGAGTAAATACAATTTCTACCTCATCAGGAAGATGAATTCATGCTATGAAGCATGTCTCAGACAGCTCTCTGCCTGTTAAAATGTCTCAAATCATGTCTGTTTTTAAACCTTTTCTCCAGTGATAAGTTTGCAATGTTTTGTCAAGATGTTCAGTTTATCCAGATGGAGTGACAGTTCCTTTACAAAATCCATTATAAGTGCAAATGTGAGACTAAGTGGGACTAAGGTTGCTAAGATGAAGTGCAACCAGGAGCTGTAATGTTTTGAAAAGAATTACAGAATTGGAACTGAATGGATTAAAACAATTTTGGCATGACTTCTTCAGTATCAGTGGAGCTACACCTGTAATAACATTGTATGAAGAAAGAAGTCTGCCCATACTTTACACAGGTTGTATACATTTCTGCAATAGTACCTAAATAAAAATCAATGAGGATTCTATAGAATAACCAAGTAGCAGACTGTCATCCAATGTCGTCTTGTACAAGATACACTTAGACATTTGTGAGGTCTCTGTAACTTTTTAAACTCACTGAAAAACAATATTAACCATTTTGATTTCTACACACATATTGTGTAGGTGAAAGGTGTTATCTATTTGAATTTTCAGGGATCCATTCACAGGTCCTTTCATTGCTCACTTTTTTTTGTTTGTTTGGTTTTGGTTTTTGTTTTTGTTTTTTTTTTTTTGTTATGGACAAAGGTTCTCAAAGATATTAAAAAAATTAGAAGTCAGTTGCAATAAAGTATCCTCTAAGGTCACATGTCATGAACAAATTCCAGGTAGCAAGAAGTATTACATTATTTTCCCAGAACAAGTAATATTTTTCCCTCTCTATAAGAAGTTAGTTGTTTGCTGAGAAGAATGGTAGCCATGCCACAGTTATTTAAAAACTTGTCTTCACTCTGCTGCCCAGTAAATCAAGCAGTGGTAAGCAATCTAAAAGGGAAAACAAACAGTTTGTCCCTGCACATTGAAAGTGCAGTGTAAGCACCAAGCTGGTAAATTCTAGAGTCATTAATCTTTTTCTACAACTCCCTGTCACCATCTCTATGTTGGTGACACATTCTCAAGTCTGCACTGAGAATGAAGAACCACTTTGCATTGTTTTGAAATCTGTCTAGCTTCATGGTTGTAAACATTCTCTTTTTTAAACTGGTAAAACCAAAACAACTGGATGATAACAGATCACACATTTATCTAGTCGAGTATTTTTCACCCCTCTGCCTCCCAATGTATTGTAGTTCCCTTTTTGTGTAGCTCAAAAAATATACACTATGACTTAACACCAACTTCCATTAAAGTTTGGCAAGTGTTCAAGCAAAGCTTTACGAAAACAAAAAGGTACATCTGTTTCATTTCCATTTACTGTATGCATACTCTGGTGTATCCGCTTTATGTCCTAAACCCTTATTTCTAGTTGTTACTACCTAAAAGTATTATAAATTGAAGTGCTTAGTATCTAGCCTTTAATGGTCCCGTTATCTGTTAAAAGGCGTGTCAATGGTGTGATTATACATTAACTATAAAATGTAGCCTTTCCCCCCATCCTCCATGACCTATTTTGCTCTTGTCAGTGGAAGGGTAATATAAATATCACAGAAAAAGCACCAGCACAAATTGTGTTAAAATCCTAGAATGATACAAGTAGGTGGATTATCTATGTAGCGTACTAAATTCCTTTCTTTGTAATGTTCTGTCACACCTTGTGCCATTCAGGAAAATTTAATTGAAGACAATTATTGGAACAGATGAACCACAGGATATAATTTATATTGTGCTTATTGTCAGATATGTAACCTGGGCACCACTGAATCTTGAAGAAAAGACCATTATTATTCTTATATACTAAAAAAAATGTGCATTAAAAGATATAAAAGCAAAGTAGCCAGACTTTAGAAAAATGAAAATTAATTATACTCTTTTAAACTAAGTCCATTCAGGAACTGAAGAACATAGAGTTTTCCCTTCTCAAGAGATATGTCCCAGCTTCGTTGTGAAAAAGAACTGATTGCATTCATAGCATTAAGTCTTTCCATTAAACGAAAGTCACATTGTCCTGAAAAAAGAAATGTATATGTGAGTCCAAAAATTCTGAAGTTATGAGGAGGAAGTACATTCTTCCTCAGCCTACCACCAGTCATGACTGTATCACCAGATGGCATTTCTTAAATCAAGTTAATGAAAGACATTCCATGTGCAAAATTCACAAATATCAATAGTTATATTTGATTCTTCACCTTCTGGAAAGATAAAAACAAACAAACAAACAAACAAAAAAAACAACCAGCCAAGCAAATAAATGTTTAGCAGTATTTGACAGGACTGGCGTTTCTTTTTATGTGTGAAAATACTTATCTGTGACATAGATTTGTCAATGCAGACAATAAATACAACAACATAATCATTTATATCTTATTTCAGTATGTCCCAGTGAGTGCAAGGATCCAAAACTCCAGAGAAGATTAAAGGGATCAAGAACAAAACTCTGGTCTCCCTTTTTTTTGGTAAATTAGTCTTCTCTGTGATTAGAATTAATACCATGAAACTTTTTTTTTTTTTTTAACTATTTATGAATTATTAAATTGGGTTTCTTCCTGATTGTGACAAAAATTCTCAGACTTTCAACCTCTAAAAGTATAATCCGTTTCTACTCCTGTTAGAGGTTATACTTTCTTCTTTATCTTTAATTAAGATACCTTAAATTAGTAGAAATGCAAGCAACAAAGAGAATGCTGGCAAAGCTTCAGGCCACTAGACAAATGACAGACACTCTCATTAACCCTTTACCTTCACAAAAGGGAAGTGAAAGGGAATAAGAGATAGGCATATGGATTAGAAAATTAAAACAGCTTTGTACTGAATATGACATATATGGGATGGAATACCTTGTTGGTCAATTTAGGTCACCCATCCCATCCTCTCCCACCCTCAGGTGCAACCTTTTACTTTCTGCATTCCCAACATGGAAACAAGACTTAGCGGTGACCTTGTTCTCCACAGGAGCAAGTATAAGCAAGAGCCATTCTACATATCAATCCTTGGTAGTAACTAAAAAAATTGAGCATTATCACTTCTAGAGGCAGACATGGTTTGCAAAAAAATGCCATTAACTTCAGAAAGTGCAGTTACTGAGAAGAGACTTAGATGAAAAGTAAAATCAATGGAAAGAATGAGTTCTATGTCAAACCAGGACAAACACTTAAATCAAGTAAAAAAGAGAAAGCATTCAATAAATATCAGATTTAAAACTCAATTTGCCTGTTACAAAAGTACTTATTAATTATCACTAAAATAGACATAAAATCATATTTTTTACATCTATTTTGTTTTAAAATCATGAAATAATAGTACAGTAACAACAGAGGTAAATATGTAGAAAAATAATTTGCATTATCTTCATGTTATTCAAATTGTATGTGCCAATTTCCTATAGGTGTTCTTTTTTTTAATTCAATAATACATAAAAAATTAACAAAATTAAATTCAATAATTTACACAGACATTATCCTAGCAAAATTCTTCTTTGATTTATATGAAAATATCACACATCTTCAGAGGAATGCAAACCAGGAAGCAGGTCTTCATTGAAAATATCAACAGTTCATAGAGTTAAATGATAATGACAGACCTCTTTGTTAATCAATATGAAAACTTATAGAAATATAATTAATGAGACCAGACTAAACACAGTCTGAAGTAAAACTCCCAACATAAGGTCTGTCTTATGTAGTCCAGGACACTGAATCACAAAGATGCCACCACAGAAGCCAAGGACTATGCTTTCATTCTACTTAATTTCTGCTGTAGTTAACATTGCAATTTAAAATTAAAATGTACACATTTTATTGAAATATATCTAACAAATGATTGTTGTGCATTGTAATATTCATTGCATGTGGTAAGAGAGGAAGAATAGAGTGAACTGAGTAGACCACATAACATAAAATATACTGTTAGGGAATTAGGGCTGTCAGAAACCAAGGGATGAAAATCCCGAGTTG
>NW_008606003.1:0-16804 GCF_000691845.1 Merops nubicus
GTATTTTTATTTTATATATATATATATGCATTCACAACTAGGACTTTGGATTTTGCTTTAAAATGGAATGAGATCAACAAAATCCAGGATGAAAAGGAGACATGGTAATAGTTGTTTTCATTTTGGGGAACTGGAAGAGTGCACTAGTACACGTGTCATCATTCATGCTGTTTCAAAGTCACACCTAAGAAGGTCCTTGTGTGTCCTCCTTGCACAAGGACAGTTTTTTTTCTTTTCAGCTCTAAGGTTTAACTCCTTGGCATTAACCATGCAGTGTTTTTAAAACACCCCTGCCTGGGTGGCAGGCCCTGTGCTGGGACCCTGCCAGCCCCTGCTGCTGGGGGATGTTGGATTTCTGGAGCACAAAGCACTCAGGCAGTCTTGTCCCTCATGCAAACCCTTGAATGCAGAAAAACCCAGATGAACTTGGTGTTATCCCAGATCTGTGTGGACTTTTGCAGCCCTGCTTTCCTAATTGCCAAGCTGTAATTCATCCTAATTAGTATTTGTGGAAGTGTTTTGTAGATGAGAGGCATTATGCAAATGCTCAGAATTAGGAATTTAATTCTCATCACAAGCCTGACCTGCCATTCCCTGATGTTGATTAAAAGAGACCTCAATGCTTAGCATACTTCAGTTCCCTTCTTCCCCTCCTCCCACCCTCTGCACTCGAGGTTACCCATCGTTAGCAGGTAGAATTTCTTCTACCATTGTAGAAGTTCTGCAAATGGGTGGTTGCTGCTAATGAAGGATCAGGAACCCCAAGCCCCTCCTGGGCCTGTGAAAGCCAGGAGAGGCCAGATGAGTAAGAGTCATCCCCAGACCTTCCTCCCAGACACAAAACTAGTCTCCTTCCTCACCAAGGCATGCAACATATTCCTCAAAAATCAAAGCTCCAGGGCTGCCACCAGCCATATATTTGGTGACCCATCAGTGTTTTGACAGGACAATGTCCTGGAGCGTGAGAAAAGCCTTTTATACATAGACAGGATTATCTGAATAAGAGTACATGGAAATGCTTGTGAGAAATTAAACCATACAAAATCTCCTTGGTAAAACAGCCCCAGGAAGCTATCTGCTGCTATCCAAACTATTCCAGAGAGAGATTTCTGGGCCACAAAAGTCTCAGCCTACACTGCATGCTATTATCTAGATCAAATGTGAAACGCTGCCTGCACAGGTAAACAACTAGGGATACAACAGCCCCCAGGCTCCTGAACAAGCTGCAATCTGCACAGTGTGATATGCAGATACAGCAAAAAAAATACTCCTGATGTCATCAGAGTTCCACAAAGGGAGGGTGAATGCTCTGAGGACAGGACCTGTTCTTCCCAGGCTCCCACGCATGCACCCTGCCACCCTGAGAAGATTAAGCAGCCAATCAATCACTCTTCCTATGTCACTCTTCACAGGTTTTCTCTTGATTTTGGGGCTTGAATGGGCACGAAGGCTCCAAAAAGCATCAGATGAGGTGCAAAGCAGGGGCAGTACTGGGTACTGAGAGACAGAACTACTGAGTTAATGCTGCATGAACACCAAGCCCACTTGCTGCAGAAGGAAGCCCTTCCACAGCCTCTGTCCAGAGCAGCAGAACTACACCAGCAGTGCTCTGCCTGTTGAACAAGTCACTTATCCAGGTGTTGGACATAGTCTTCACACAGCCAAACATGCTTCCAGGCCTTCTTCCTATAGATTTTCCTTGCAGAGCTATCCCAGCAGGAACACCTACTTTATTCTGAGCATAAAGCACTCAGTTTACTTGGCAAGTGCCCTTGATACACTCCACACCTTTGCCACGTACAACTTTAAAAGCCTTCTTTCAAACATGAAAAGCAAAGCCTCAAACACCAATGGCACAAAAAAACCCAAACCATTTTCTTTTTCTTTTTTACAAGTACAATTCCCTTGTACCCATTTCTCCACACAACCCTCTGCCTTAGTGGAAACTCAAGCTGTGATTAAATGGCAAAGAAAATCTCATTCAGATCTTCTTTTACCAGTGCCAAATGCTAAAGGACAAAAAGCCACAAGACCCAGCTACATCAGACAGCAAGGATGGGGACTGGAGAGGAGCATGAGGATGAGGTTTGGTAGCAGCAAACCTCATCACCCATGAAAGGGCAAGGTGGTCACTGTTCCCTCCAGCCACCAACTTACCCTTTTTCCCCTCTGCACCACAACTGGAAACTTGTAAGCTTTCCAAAACTCACCAGATAAAAGGGAGAGAAATACCTCAGTTTTGTGTCAGGTAATTTCATGCTGCATTAGCTCAGCCCAGCACCTTGCAGGGGGGCTGAGAGGCACATGTGGCAGCACAGAGCACACACTGGGGACAGGAATGGATGATGCAGGAGCAGGATACTCCTTTTGGTGGCAGAAAGCTGCTAAGTCTGCTCCCTGCAACTCTCTCTCGAAGGCAGTGCCTCAGGCAACAAGTTGTTCACTTATTTGTGACTTATTTGTCAATTATAGCAGCATTTTCCTAACTCGGGAATAAATCTGCTTTCTCCATGCTGGCTCCTTTTTAGGAAAGCCAAGCAGGATCCCTCACTCATTTCCTCACTATACTTTCCACACGTTGTTAGAGCCCCGTTTTATTTTGGCATTTTAATGAAATTCAACTGCATTTCATCACATCTATTCCTTGCTCTGCTGAAAAGTCACAACGCCTCACTTGCCTGAAAACTTTTAGTGACTATTCAAGAATTAAGATCCAATCTCGCTACGAAGGCTTGAGTCAGATTATTGCACAGCTGCAGGGGACCTTTTTCTCTCCCAGCTCACTGGGGAGCTGCTGGGGCTTTGTAACATTTCCCTAATAGGCAACTTTTCTTCCTTTCCTCTTTTAGTGAATGGCAAACGAGTTAACCTGGGGCCATGCAAAGCACCAACACTGGCAACTCTGCTGGAAGCCACTGACACGACTGGGACAGCATCACAGAGACATTGCTTCAGATGCTCCAAGTTTCCATTGAAATCCCTTGAGTCATGCTTCAGGGTTCCTTCTTCCTCCCCTCTTTTGCACTACAAGACCATTTCCTTAAATAAAAGCTGAACTTTCAGCATACCTGGGGTATCCATTAATGTTCTCACCACTGCAATGTGAAGAATTGCACTCTGTGCTTTTAAATGCAAAGCCCCAACATTAACACCCCCCACGTCAGCAATTCCTTCACACCACATCCAAACCTTTGCTTAACAAGGAGTTCAAAAATAGAACAAGGGGAAGGTTTGCAAAAAACAGGCTTCTCCCCACCAAAAGTTACTGTGTAAGCACAAGGCTGACATTACACTGCTCTTGTATTCTGTCAAATCAATGCTGCTTCAAATTTCTTTTGGCCCCATCTTCTCTTGGTTAAAAAACCCAAACTCTAAACTAAAGGCTTTGCTTACATAATTAGAAAGTACTTAATTCTGCACTAATGCTACAGCTATGATAAATTGTGTCAGTGGGAAATAACTGAACCAACTATCAAATAGCTTATTTATGTTATTTACCTTGCTATAAATTACTTGGTTCAAGCAATTAACACAGAGTTTTAAACTGTTTATTCATCATGTTTCTTCTGGAACCAGAAAAAAAAAAAATTATGCAAAGGTTCTTCATGAATATAAAGTAGAAGAAAATCAAACCAATATTTAATATTGTTATTTATTTATAGTTACAGTGCATTAAAAGATTTTTCACTTACCAGTCAGCTATACATCCTGTTATTAAGTGGCCAAAGATTAATCCTACTAGGAGGGAGAATTTAGCAATGTGGACTTTCCAGGCAGAATCACAAACAAGATCCCACTGAAAGAAAAAAAAAAAAAAGAGATAAACTGAAATAAATTAGTTTCTCAGATGTGCTTAAACATACTAACCCTGCTGTAGAGCTGCTTCCAAATTTCAATCCTAGCACAAGCACATAGAAATATCTGAGGAAAGCTTTGCCCCTCAGATCAAAGCCCAGGCCCCAAGAAGCAAATTAAACACTCCTTTACTTCAGTGGGTTTTATCAGACCCTTCGTTATGAGCTGACAATGCCCAACATCAGGTCTGCCCCTCTCCAGACCAGCTGAGTTTAGAGCAAGGGGCGGATCTCCATCAGCAGGGGCGGTACTGGTGTGGCTGCACTGTCCCACTGGAGCAGCCCCACGCACCTACAACCCCCTCAGCAGCTCACCAGCAACGAGCCCAACCATTTAAGATCCAGTTCTCTGACTGACCTCCTCAGGTTCACTTGGACACAGGGGGAAAAGCAGCTGCTTTGCCACAGAGCCCCGACGGCCGTTAGCTGCAGGATCCCACAGCGACAGCACCACGATACCTCTGCTCCCAGAAAAGCCCCCGGGTTCCCCACGTGGTGGGAGAGGATGAGGACTGACTGGTGGCACAGATCTTCAGGGCAAGCCCTGGCTTGGAGCTGGATGAGGCAGCTGGAGATCCCAGCACAGCCACACAACTCCTTGGGACAGCAGCCCCCACAGGATTATTTCCCAGCTCAGAGACCAGACAAGGTCTGGAACCTCTAATATCCCTGAGACTGAAGTTACCTCTTCTGTGCAGAGGAAGGGAAAACAGCCTGTTTCAGGCACTCCATGATGAGGGCACTGCCTCGTTCCCATGAGAAAGACAGGAACAACAGGGTGTCTCATGAGACTCCCCTAAACTCCAAGACATCTTCTTATGACACATTAGACTGAGCCTCAGGAGAACAAGGCCACATTCCTGGCTTTAGCCCAACATCCTCACTGCCCTCAGACATGCAGCTTAATCTCTGGTATGTTTAAAGTGAGGACAGCACTGTTATATCCTTGAATAAATGCATGAAGATCCGTTTGATGGTGGTTTGTGAGGTGTTCAAATATTGATGGTAATGGGAGCCGTGCACATCTCACGGAAAAAAACCTGTGGCTAACTTTGGAGAGTCAGATACTCCAGAATTAAAACTTTGCAGGATAAATGGCTGCTTGTGTGTAATGTAATATTGGCAGCTCTCCTGACACCAGCCACTGAAGCTCCACGGCCAAAAACACAAAGGAGAAGCGTGCAATGTATTTTTAAAAGTCAGATCCCTCAAAAGAGCCCGGCAAGGTGTGCTGCATTTCCATGACATGCAGGCCTGCCACAAATAAGGCTGGTTCTCATTTAAAAAAAAGCATCCAGCCAGCTTAACAGTTGGACCTGATGATCTCAAAGGTCCCTTCCAACCAGGACAACTCTGTGATTCAGCCCTCTGGCTCAACATCACAGGAGATGTCCTCCCCAACATACACCATCAAGAAGCAGAGCACTTTTGTGGCCAAAATAAAGAGGGTAGTGCTCAGGCTCAGGCTTTTCGATTTAGATAAATGTATTTCTGAGTTCCTCACTGCATGGACATGTGGATGTTGGGACACATATGTCTGATCCTCCCACCTCCAGGCTGAAGGCACTAAGGAACCAAAGGCAAGTGGTACAAGCAAGTATTTTCTCCACCAAATAGCTCAGCAAGGCAGCGAGAACTGCTCTCCAAGGATGTTGACTGTTTAGACGTATTTAGCAAGTGGAGGAAATGCAATCCCTAATATTTGCAATTACAGAACCAATCTCCAGTTAGCAAAGAAAAACATCTGCCCAGACGAAACACAAACAAAATTCAGGAAGGAAGGCTCTGGGAAGGCTTTCAAATGGGCCAGGCTAATATTCACCATTCAGAAGGTGTATAATGCTGTTTCAAAATGAGAAATCGTTTTTGTTTGTAGAGAACAAGTATAAATAAGACTATTTTTAAGAAACAAGAACACTTTTTTTTTTAGAAGGCGATCTCTGCAAGTTAATTTTTAATTTTATTGCTGTCTGAGGAACAGTGATGCCATGCAAACCCAAAACTACAGGCAGATACCCTGGTGCCTTTGCATTTCCACCCTTGCCTTGGCTAGGCAAAGGGAGCCTGCCCTTGCTCCAGCCCCAGGCAGGGAATGTGCACTGCCAGATGACTTGGAGGTAAAGGTTCACAGCTGGAAGAGCCAAAAACCTCACAAAGGGCTGTTGTGAAATTTCAGGCCACGACAACAGATGTCAAACCACACTGGCACACGGGCAGCCAGAGCAAGGGTTTAAAAGCAGGAGAAACATCAATCTATCAGCACGTCCTTCAGTGGTGCCTAAAACCCACCCACGCCTTCCGATAGCTTATCTGCCTGTTTGTTTGTTTGGAAGGTGATTGCCCAATTCCCTAGCTGCTCTGAAAATAAAAACACTGTTTCCTTGCAAACCCCCTGTCTGGCCCTTCCTGCCCTCTGCTGAGCCCTCACCCCACAGGCAGCAGAGGTCAGAGCTGAGCCCCGAGCCCCCAACGGGCCCAGGCAGTCCCTGACTTGCCCCAGGCTCTCACCCTCCAAACCCCACAGCACTCCTAAGCAGGGAAATGGTGAAATAGTTCAACAGTTGCTTGAGCACAGACTTCCAGAGCATCTGCCACGACCTCAGATCACTCACTCGGTACCGAGGGCTCAAACACACCTCGTGTTCTCTTCCAGCAGCTTTCACAAACCAGGCAGAGGTTGCCATGAAGCTGTTATCCAAAATAAATTCAGCAGGACAGCGGTGATGCCACCAGGGCACTCGACTCACAAAGAGTTCAGAAGGATAAGGAAAGGGCACAAAGGAAAAATGGATGCTGCAGTCAAAAGCAGCCTCGGGTAAAGATGATACTAACAGGACAAGCTACACATTAAATATGGAGTTATCATCCCCACCTCTCCCCACACACCCGCTGAGTGAACCCACAAGAGGCTTCACCACGCTGAGAGTGCAGAATTGTGCCAGGAATTGCACTCCCCCTTCCCTTCCCCGTGGAAAAACCAGAGGCAGAGGACTGCAGCCTCAGCTTGGAGGAGCTGGAAGTGAAGCAGGAGCCATGGTAGGGCAGCAGGGCTGCCCAGCAGTGCCCACACCTGCCCAGGGCTGTGCCAGGTCCTGCGGGAGGTGCCAGCCTCATCCCACACGCATGGCACAGGGGGGACAGGATTCCAGAGCACAGTGCCTGTGGCTCCTCAAGGGGCTCTCCAAGTAAATCTGCACTGGGAGATTGTTTTGGCTGGAGACTGGGCTGTAATCCTCTGTCACCTCTCACAAAAGGTAGATTAACCTCTATACCATTAAATCCTGTAACTGCTCTGGCTGAATCCCCTGGGGTCCCACTTGGGAGTGAACAGTGCCCAGCCTGAAAGGAAGGGTGCTGCCAAATTTACAGTGATCTCTTGGATTTCTCTTTTGTGTCCCTGGGCTTTGTCTTTCTCTGTCCATCCTCCTAATGTGAGAGCTCTGATAAAGTCACTTGCTAAACCAACAGGACTGCATTATCATGCAGGAAAAAAAAAAAAAAACAACTAGGATATGCTGGTGGAAAGGGAAAATTTAAAAAACTTTAAAAAAAAATAAAAGCTGCTTTTTTATAGCAGTACAGCAATGGAGAATTTGCCAACCATGCAGATGTGCAACATATTGCAAGGGGTTTTTATTGTGCTTTCCCAAAGCTGAAGGAGTCACACCTTCAGGATCCTAACATCTAATTGCCATCAGTGAGTCACCACCCGTGCTGTGAGTCACTGCTCCACATCGAGACAGGAGATGCTTGGGGAGACATCTGGCAAAAGGTAATGCACCCAACAAGTAACCTGCCTGTAATTCCTCCACAGCAGCTGAAAACCCATCCAGGGCTCAGGCAGTGAGTCAGTGTTTGCTCTGAAGTTAAGCTGCAGATACAAGCCCAGAGTTGCTGTGTGTTTGTTGCTACAAACAGGAGCTGTCTCAACGAGGGGCTCCTCAAAGCACTCGTCCTCCCGAGGCCATAATGCCACCTGTGGCATCTGAGCACACAATACTCACTGCAGAAAGGTCATCGTAAGATGCCTCCCAAGGATTTGGTTTGTGGGTTTAAAAGCAGCAAATAGGAAGCACAAAGATTTTTTTTAAAAAGAGTACATTTTAAAAAATTAAGTTATGCTTTTCCAAACAAGTAACAGAAAGCAAAATTGTCTCCAGGTGCTTATTCCTGGAGGAAAAACTCCAATTCAACAGACCAAGTACCACAAGGAAAAAAAAAAAGGCAAAAAAAGTCACTGCTTCTGCCATAATACACCTCCCATGAATGCCTCTTCCCAGCACTACACCAGCCCAGTAGTACTCAGTCTCATAACTACAGCCACAGGAGAACACTGTACCAAAATTTCCCTCCAGGCTGCTACAGGACAGCGCTTCTCTCCTCCCCTTCACACCCCCCTGCCAAGGATGACTCTCTGGCTGCATTTTTAGTGTTGAAGAAAGTGTGCAAGCTCCAGAAAAATGGTGTGATGCTGAACTACACAGAATCTAACCGTGCAACTCAGCCACGCCAAGGAGGCTGCAGGAGGAGCCTCCCAGAGGGATGCACCAGCCCTGGCAACAACAGAGCAGCCAAACTACTCAACCTTCAAGGGTCAGAGTAAGGATGTCTCACCTTTGAGACCACAGCTGGGCAAAGCACTCCCCAGCGTGCAGTTCAAGTGCCAATAAAGTGTTCTTGAGAGCATCTGGCATTTCTCTGACCACCAGTACAACCAGCTGGGTGGAAGAATCCAGAAGGTCACATTTCAAAATGGGGACATTAAGATGAGTAAAAAAAAAAAACAACAAACCTGGAAGACTTGAGAAGGTATAAAAATGAATTATTTTCTCTTTCTTTGACCAGCCACTTTCAGAACCAAACACCTCCAAACTACATCTTTCCTTACATTTTTATCAGACACAACTGGATTTACCTGGAGAATTAAAAAAAAACCAACCAACAAAAACAATTCAAAACAGAAGAAAAACAACAAGCCAGCTATTGAGAGGCTTGGGTGTTTGTTTTCTTTGAGCAGCCACACAAAGAAGCCTACACCACCTCCACTGGAATGCCTCAACCCATGACACTGCCAACACCTGACTCCTGAGCTCCCTCCTCCCTGTCTCATGCCAGACCTCCCAGCGCTGAGCACATGCTAAAGCTGGAGAAAGCTGGACAAGTGGATGGTTTGCCAAAAATCTTCCACTACTGCCTGAGTGCTCAGGACCTCTTAAAGATAAATCCTTCCAAAGCAAATATCTACTGAACAAGTTCACGCTGGTATTTGGAGAAGTTTATAGCCATCCAAGTTTGCAAGAACTTTTACTCGGGTAGCAAAAGAGATGCTGCCAGTAGCAGAGCACCACCCTTTGCTCAGCATCTTCTTCCCACCCCTGACTCATCTGCTGTGCCCATTCCCATCCCCTGGAGCTCGCTGACTCAAGAGATGCAAGGGTTTGGCTTGTTCAGCTTTCGATCCAATTCATTGTTCCTATGGTGGGAACCACCTTTTCTGCACTCTTCACTCTTGGAAAGCAGTAAACCTTTGCTGACTGTGGTAGACACCCATCAGGGAAAGCTGCAGCCCAGGAAAATCTCTCCTGAACAGTGAGCACAAGGTCACACACAGAGAAATTGCCAGGTTAGTTAACTCCAGACACGACCGACCGCCTGGGCAAGGTACTGCTTGAAAAATAAAGCAAAAACTGCTTTTGACTGCTACCACAGAGCCAAAGGTTTGGAGGATAGGGGGAGAGAGAAAGAGGAGAGGGTGAGTGAGCCAGAAGACACACGCTTAGCTGTCTTCCAAGAAAGATTGATGGTGCAGCATTGTGTGAAAGCAGCTTCACATCCCTCTGAAGACAGCTTCCACCTCTGCCAAACAGCCCAGGGCTGCCCAGCCGTGGGCTTCACCAGTTCCCCTAATGCCTTCTGAAGCTTAACATAGTTCAAGTTGCTGACATACATCCATCAAAATGCCATTTTCTGATATGCATGACTGAGCTGTGGAGTTTCCATGTTAATTGTTTCAAGTGTATGCAGTTTAAGTCCAGTATTTGATCCTGAAGAGCAGCCCCACTCCAGCCCCTGGGGCGATGCCGCCCCGCTCACACCAGCACTGCCAGCTGAGCCCACCACACACCTCTGTGTGCCCTGGGTCCTGCCCAGCCCCTTTCAGCCACAGCTCAGCTCCAGGAGCCACCTCCCTGGCGTGGGGAGGCAGCCCAAGCAGCACTGCAGTCACAAAACAAGCCCCAAACTTCAGACACGCAGGAGGACGCAGATCAACTTCATTTTAGAGACAGTAAGGTGGAAAGGACTTTAAATCAAATGCTTTGCACTAAATTATTCCCTAGTCAATGCCATAAGCAAAAAAGGCCCTCCAAGCTCTCCACCAAGCACATCCAGTGTCTCAAGATAATGAGATGCCACCTGAAACACCACAGAACTGGAGGAGCTTCATCTATCCTTCAACTTCACACTTCAATCAGGAGCAATTAGCTCTCCTGTTCTCAGCTTTGCTCTCATCACAGGTCTGTTCCTTTTCCCCACTGGGAGAGGGAAGAAGGAAGTTTGCTAAGTAAATAATCATCACTAATACGCTAACAATTAAAATATGATTTGTTAATCATATGACAGTCTCCTAAATACTCAGCACGACTAAATCCATTTTAGTAGCATGCACATACCACCCACTTCTCCCATCACTGCTTCTCCTATCTTCAGTAGCAGGAGTTCCCATTATGCTGAGACATTTTGATCTCCTCCAGCCTTCACACTCCCCAGATTAGCCAACTAACTTGTCTCTCAGCTGATACAATCTGCTTTGCCTTTTCCAACTCCATAATGTCATCTGACATCAAGGAGTTGGGAGATACAACGTCTTGCTTGCAGCTTTCACCAACACTCCAGTCATCATTTTCCAGAGAGCAGCATCAGGACATTCCCATCCCTCTTTTACCTCTCCGTGCTGCTATTAAGTATCTTTTCTACACGTTCTGACATCATTAGGAGCCACTGTCACAAAACTGACTTTAATTTTAAACCTCTCTGCTGTAAACCTGCAGCTGTTTGCCTCCCCATGCCTGGATGAAAAGACCAGGAGCAAGAACACCCACCCCTGGGACAACCACCACGGGCTGAGACACACAGAACAATGGTTTCCAAGTTTCCAGCTAACAACCACCTTTATTCTGAACAAATTATGTGCTACTGGGAGTAACTTCACAACCAAGCTAAATAAGAAGTTCAACTAGTTTTCAGATTTGTGTTTAGAACAGGTCTCAGCACTGTAAATAGAAGCCATATGTAAAAAACACCAACATTTTAGTTAAACATTAACATTTACTATCATCTGATTATCAAAAACAAGTTAACACTTGGAGGACTGATATTGTTTAGGCTGCCTGAATAAAAAAAAAATCATGTGTTTTTACTTTATTTTAAGGTTTACTATCTTTAACTTTTTTTTTTAATCTTACTGGGACTTTTTAAAAATCAGGGGAAAGAAAAAAAACCTTGAAAATGTCAGGCATGGAATAAACCTCTGAAATGGAGAAGGGTGAAGGAAGCCAGTGCTCATGAGAAATAGTTGTTCAAAGTCACTGTAGATAAAAGATCAGCCACCTTAATTCTGACATGCAATTATTGCTGCCATGACCCTGCCCTCTCCTCAGCTGAGCACCACAGCTATTGTCATTCAGGGAAGAAGAAAAGGAGAAGGAAACGGGGGAAAAACCAGAGCCTGGTTTTAATTCAGACTTAAATAAACATGAAGGGGAAGAAAAGAGAAAAATATTCCACTTGTTTTACAAATCAAAATACGAAAGTGGTCTGTCAAGCTTGTATGGTTGAAGCACACAATGTGTTACACAGCCCTGGGAGACAGAGCAGGAAAAAAGGTCTTCAGCTTCATTTACATTCCCTATCTTTAACAATATTTGTAGAGTGGACACTGTGACATTATTACATGTCTGTGGACTTTGGTCTGGAAGCCAGAAGGAGACTGGGTGACTGCAGAGCACTGCAGAGTAACAGGGAGACAGTACTTGAGCCCAGATTAATTCCTCCACAAGTGTCTGGAGCCTGAAACACAGTATTTTGTTCTTGTGTTTCAGTAGAACAACTGGGATTTCATAGAATGTTTTGGGTTGAAGGGACCTTTCAAGGTCACTGAGTCCAACCCCTCTGCAGGGAGCAGGGACCTCTGCAGCTAGAGCAGGGTGCTCAGAGCTTGGTCCAACCTCCCCTGGGATGGTGCCAGGGGTGGGGCAGTGACCACCTCTCTGGGCACTGACTGCACCAAGCACAGGGGCAGCCCCACAGCCAGTGAATCACACACTAGTTTTGGCTGAAAGAGACCATTAAGATCATCAGGTTCAACTGTTAACACAGCACTGCCAGGTCACCACTACACCACACCCCTCAGAGGTCCCTTCCAACCCCTACCATTCTCTGGGTCTGCAGCCAGAGCCCAAGAGAAGCTGCTCTGAGGGAGCTCAGTGTGAGAACTGAACACTCAGCACTGCTGCAAAGCTGCAGCATCTTCCTACGACAGGGTTCTCTGATCTTCTACAGCAGGATCTCAGCCTCAGAACTCCACAGGTACCTGTGGGTACCCAGCACTGGCCAGGCTGGGCTGGAGAAGAGCAGGAAGGACCATGAAATGGAGTGAGAGCAACTGTCCCAAGCAGGGATGCCAAGTAGCACGGAGGGGAAACCAGGCAGAAACAAAAGGGAAAACAAAAGGCAAGGTACACAAAAGCACTGGATTCCTTTCAGCATTTCCTAAATTTAGCAGCTCTCTAGAATACATTTGGAAAGCTTTAATTTAAGACTTTGCACCACTAGCATGGACAAAGTTTTTTAAGTTAAGGAAAACCATAAGTCTCCTGCTACTCCAGATGTTACTGCATTAAAAATTAACACCTTCATGTTTGGCTGGCCTGTAATCCTCATCTCAACGTTGCCATCAGAACTGCTCCAAACTAGACACCTTCCTCAGCACCAGTTCCTCCTCTCTGACAAATGTGTTAAGAAAAAGATGAAGTCATCTTTTATAATTGCACTCTTGCAGCTGGAATAAGAAGAGGTAAAACTTTGTGTGCTTCAGAAATTTGGTTTTAGACTGCCTGAACATCTGGTGAACAGACACCATAGCCTACAGCTTCTGCCTCAGCATGGGCAGGGTTGGTGTGTTTAAGCTAAATGACTGAGATATAGGATACATTAGGGAGTGGAAACAAAACCAAACAAAACCCCAACCATTGCAAACATCACGGCTGCTCCAGGAAAAAAAAAAAGAAGTTGTTTGACATACACCCAGAAGATGAGGACTGTGAAAGGCTCAATATCCAGCTTTGGAAAGCTGAGACTGACTTTTTGACATTTCAATATGGAATTACCTTCCTGGAGGATCACTGTTACTTCAACCAATGCTACCAACTATTTACAGTAGGCTGAAATCAGATTCCTGGATCTAAGACACTTCATTTTAAGGATGCTGATAAAAATTAGGGGAAAAATAATCCCTACCAGATAGAAAACCTAGGGCTATGTGAGTTCTGATGTCGTGATTGGTCTTCACCCAGTCTCTGTTTTCCCCACCTACTGCTTCAATAGTTTTTGGCCTGTACGTAATGCCCACCCCCAGAATAAACAAAACTGGCGTCCAGGCTCACTACACAAGTATTTATAGCCTGGTGACATCAGGGGTGGTTATCTGGGGCAGCAGGTGAGTGGCTGTGCAGGCAGCAGAGCGGGAGGCTGCAGGGGCCGCCCCCGGAGCAGCCGCCTCCTTCCTTCCCGGCACTCGGCCACAGACCTGCCCCAACGGCTCAGGGTGTTGCTCACCAGCACCCAGGAGACTCCATCCTCACGGCCAGGGGGCTGGGCAGCCCCCAGAGCAGCAGTGCAGCCCATCTGCTCTCCCTGCTCCCCCTTTCACAAGCCCTTTTCTCAAGCCTGCACGTGCTCAGACTGGAACCACTAACCCTCTCTCAGCTGGCTCCCAGCAGGAGGGGGGAAGAAGAGTCTGCAATCTCTGCCATCACTGAGGGAGCCATCAAAAAATAAAGTAGAAGTCTGCTGTGGGCTGACAGTATTTCCAGATACCTCTGACATACAGATTTGTTGGCCCCTTCATCATCATTAGAATCATACAACATTTGGATTGGAAGGGACTTTTAAAGAGAATCTAGTCAAGCCCCTCTGCAGTGAGAAGACATCCTCAACTAAGAACAGGTTGCCCAGAGCCCCGGCCAACCTCACCTGGAATTTTGCCAGGGATGGGGCATCCACCACCTCTGTGGGCAACATGGGCCAGGGGCTCACCACCCTCACTGTAAAACAACTTCTTCCTTTCCTCTAGTCTGAATCTCCCTCTTTTAGTTGAAAACCATCCCCCTTGTCCTGTCCCAACAGGCTCTGCTGAGAAGCCTGTCCCCATTTTTCTTCCAGGCGCCCTTTAAGTATTGGAAGGCTACACTAGGTCTTCCCAGAACCCTCTGAACAACCCCAGCTCTCTCAGCCCTTCTTCACAGGAAAGGCATTTAGGAGCAGGAGGAGTCATTTCAAAGCCTTATCTGAAAGACACTGAGAACAATCTTTTTGGTCATTGCAAGGATCTGCCTTGCAGGTCCCTACAGCCCCTTCCATCTGCACGAGGGAAGCAAGGGCATGTGTGATGTACCTGCCTCAACCCTGCTGCTGCTGACCCAGCTACTGCACCAGGTACAGTGACTCCAGGTTTTCAGTCACCTGGGACTGGGTAGAAGCCTGTCAGCCAAGAACCAAAACTGACAAGAGACATCCTGGCAGTGGAGGGGGAAAAAGGTATCAGCATTTCTGAAGTCTCTTTGCACAGACCAGCCAGCTAGAGGGTGCACAGGAATGAGTGAGATTGCAGGCACAAATGAGATGAAGTAAGGGTGGCACAGCTCTTATTTTGGGAGGGACTTTGTCAGAGTGATCCCTTCAGATTAATTAACAACTATACTCTGAAAGTGCACTTGAAATGCACACCTATCTGCTACCCTAAGAACTACACCCCACAAGCAGTGCCCAAGTCATCATCACTATCACCACACACAGATTGGTTGGTTGTACCATTTCTGGCTACTTTCAGATACCTGCAATAATTCCATGAGACAACATCACAGTCTAGTAGTGCATGTGTCACTGCACAGAGCCATTTCACTCCACCAACCCAGCAGAAAGACCAGGAAAAAAGTTAAGAAACAACAACAACAACAAAAAAACAACAACAAACAAAAAAAACCAGCAAAATCCCAACAAAACACATTAACAGAGAAAGCCTTCTACAAGGTTAGCAAGCTGAATCATGGAATCACCAAATGGTTTGGACTGGAAGGAACCTTCAAGATCATCTAGTTGCAACCCCCCTGCCATAGGGGCACCTCCCACTAGACCAGGTTGCTCCAAGCCTCATCCAGCTTGGTCTTGAACACATCTGGTGATGAAGCAACCACAACTTCCCTGGGTCAACCTGTTTAAGCACCTCACCACCCTCAGACTGAAGAACTGCTTTGTAAATTCTAACCTATCTAAACAGCCCAAGGCATGCCCAGAAAAGTGCCAGAACTACCCTAAAAGCAAGGGAACAAGAGGCTGGTAAGGCACAGCCATCTCCCCTTGCAGGAGCAATGAGCATCACACCACAGCCTGAACCAATGCAGCTTCACACCAAGCCAGCACTGCCCCTGGACCATTTGGTTCTCCTGAATTAAGCTCTGCTTTTTTAGAGGGGACAATTTGCTAGGGACTCAGACAAACTGACACAAAACCCATCGAACCAGTGGCTAATAGGTAAAATGATGGCATCTGCCTTGAGAAAGAAGATGACTCAACCCAAATCAAGTGGGAAGTTGAGAGCCAAGAGAGCAGCACTGCAGCAAAATAAGGCATCTGGAGCTGAAAAGCAGCCACAACAGGAATTCCCTTCTGACTAGACATGAAATATTATTACATAATTGCTCTGAGTGATTAAAACAGCCTTCAACTAACCACTTCTCTCTAGGCCACCCCCAAGAAGTGGAACAACCTGGAACACTGCAGGCGGGCACAGAGGGATGCTGTGTCTTCAACCACTGCCACTTCATCAAGCCTCCGTCCTTGCCCATGGCCAGATTTTAGTGTCCATTATACAAAGTAGCACTCGGAATAGCAAAGAACCCCACCATGTAACAGGACAGAACACAACAGGGAGGGGGGAAAAAAAAAACCAACAACCATCAACCCTGTAACTAAGAGCTTCCCCGAAAACTCTGCCCCAAGATGACAGCTGGCTTTGCAGATGGTCAGAAACCCAGGATCTAGGGAAAGTCAAGAGTTAGGAAAGGCCCTGCTGAGTACACATTCCAGCTGGGCTTCCCAACTACCTGTGTTCAGGTGTCATTCTGTTCCTTATTGTGTTAACACTAATCATCTACCTGAAGCATCACCCTGCAAACAGGTAAAATGAGACCTCACGTTTCCCTATGCCCAAAAAAGGAAAGCATTTCCCAGCATCCTTCCTTTGGACAGCGGGGAGACACAGGGACCATTTCAAAGGCAGATTATTTGCTAATTTTTAACTAACCTTTTGTCTAAAAGCTAGTTCAGGATATACAGAGACCATTTCAAAGGCAGATTATTTTTATTTACTAATTTTTAACTAGCCTTTTGTCTAAAAGCTAGTTCAGGATACATCTCTCACAAACAATGCACATCTACTCTGTTTACAGCAGCCTGATAACGGCGATTGGTGTGATAAGGAAGAGATGAAAACCCTCAAAGAAGCATTTTGTAGTGAAAAAGCCTTACAAGTGAATTGTGCTAAAGGCATATATTTACATAGAAACCAAGCTAAATCCAAGATTTATGTCAGAGCCAGGCCATTAGCTCAGACGGGTGATTTAATACGGCCACTGGAATCCCCGGGGTTAAATTATGCACCCGACCTCTTCCCT
>NW_008606003.1:16814-19454 GCF_000691845.1 Merops nubicus
CGTATTTCAACAGCCTCAACTAATAAACAGCACGCTCTTTATTACCATTCCCAGTCCCACTGACTGGCAGCACTATAAAAAGCACCGTTCCCAGTGACCCAGCAGAGGAGGTCAGGACAATGGCAGCGCCCAGCGTGGCAGTGCCACTCTTCAGGGAAGGTGCAAGGCCACCCTTGGCTCCAGCAGCGACTCAGAGCCAAGCAGGACTGGGCAGAGCACCGAGCAGGGCTGGAAACTGCCACATCTCTGCTCCATCAACCCCAGCCATGAGATGGGCTGGGAGAAAATGGGCACCAGGGAAGGGAGGGCTCTGAGAGCCTGGGCAGTGACAGCGCTGTGTGAGCCGTGCCATCAGCAGAGAGCCTATGGAGAAAGCCAAACTTCACAGGCATCTGAAGAAACTTAGCAGTGACCTGCTCCTGAGGAACAGGGACAGGGAGGTCTCCTGCACATACATCAGCAAAATGCAGAGCAGGAAATAAGCTTCACTCTGAACGACCACAATTGTTTGGTTGTTTCTGAAGACAAAGCAAGGATGGAGCATCCAGCAGCGATGAGCTTGGACTGTGGAAGATGACAGCAAGGGGGTTTACTGGCCAAACAAAAGGACATTTCTTATTAATATACTTTTGGCTCTCTTTATGCTATTTCAATATAACCCCTGGCTATTACGCAGCTGAGCATATATTAGACTAAGATTTAATAAAACTCTATTTAGAAAGATGGGAACGTTGCATAATACATTACAGAAACAAATGTATTTTTGAGGGGAGTTAAAGGAGACCTGAACACTCAGCCTTCTGCTTTCAGCTGGGGCAGCTCTTTCTCACAAAGGCCAGTGGAATGCACCTCTGAGTGGTCAGCAGTGATGAGAACTGACCCACAGTATCAGAGGTCCTGAGGGGCTGTAAGAAAGGAAGTTCCAATTAAGCCACACTGACGTTCTGCCTGGGTTTTTCCCTCTCCTCCTTCGTTAAGGCAAAAAAGGACAGCACACCCATCCAGAAACCCCCCCCAAAAAAAACACAAAGCACAAACTAAGGATGAATCCTGACCCTGAGAAAACAACCTAATTCTAATTACATGGGATTACAAATCAAAGCAAAAAAAGCTGCCAAGTTTTTGGAAGCGAGCATACAACAAAAATAAAAACTCCACACTGGAAAAACCCGTGGTCTCAAAAGATGATTATTATTCTTTCTAATAGAAAACAAGACAGCAGGGACCACGGATGTTTATTTATCCCTTAAAATTGATCTGCCCTTTACTGTAAGTTCTTCCAAAGAACACTTTTAAAATTATTTTTAAAGAAGCACACAAGATAGTAAACTAACTCTGCCTCGACCTTCTGTGGCCAATTTGGTGGCGACCTTCAAAAGGCTGAAACATTTCAAAACAATTTTTTTTTTTTTTACGGTTGGCACCAAAAACCATTTCAAAACCATTCTTATTTTTCACACTTCAGCATCGGTGTTAAGCCCTGAAACAGACGGATAGTTCAGTTTCCAGTTAAAACAAGAAAACCTGCCTCTCAAATGTCAGATTTCATTAGGCACTTCCACATCACAGAGCGCTCAAGCCCACCGGGTGCCTGTGGTTTTCTCCTGAGTTTCAGACTGTGGCTGGGTGACTTTCTTGCTTTGTCTGGAGGGATTTGCTTTACCTGCTGTTTCCCTGCTGCACACGCTGTCAGGGGACACAAAGGGAAACCGAAATGGTGCTGGGTGATGAAACACGAGCGCGTGAGGCTGACCCAAGCACAACCACCTCGGTCACCCGAGCGCTGCCGCATTTCTCTCCCCACTAGGTACACGCAGCTAATCCAAACCACTGCTCTGCCAGGCAGGAAGTCGGTTTTGCTGATCTTAGCCAAGGGGTCTCGAGATTAAGGGAACTACTTCCCTGGTGTAAGAGTTTTACTTTCCATTTCCAAGAGCTCCGGTTGCCTGCTAATCCCAATGAGGCCCATCTGCAGCTGGCAGGGCTTTCGTGGCCCTGGCACCACACACCAGCCCAAGGCTTCAGGTGGAAAGGAGAGGTGGAATCTCGCATGCACTACTCAGCAGATCTGAAGTGAGAGCAGAAAGCGGCGCAGCCCTCCCTGCCAGGAATTTTCCACCTTAGCCATTACATTAGGAAACATAAAACAGAGCAGCGTGCGCTTTCTGCCTCTGGAGTACAACTTGTGAGAGATGTTTCTTCTGTTATTGCTCGACTGAAACAGTTACCGAGGGAATAAGTACAAAACAAGAGGAATTCAACAGAACTTTGTCTCGTCTTCCCCCCCTGCAGTGACCACTCCAGCAGCTTCCCCCCAAAATCACCCTGGCTTTTGCCACATACGGCTGGTTTAGTAGCAATGAGGGACAGCACACCTGGAGCCTTCTCCACCCCCTTCTCCCCTCGCTGGCCAGTGGCACTTGCCCGCAGTGTCTTTCCCACAGACACCTGCACCCCGAGATAGCAGCACCGCTGCCACTGCTGGGGTCCCAAAAAGCCACCGAGGATCCCGTTTACAGACTTAACTCTGCAGCTCAGTGCTGCAGACCGGCGCCCGGGTACAGACCCGCAGGACAGACACACGGTGTGACACCCAGGGAGGGGGATGCAGGATTGACTCCAGGTGGGAGGGTCACCCAC
>NW_008606004.1:0-824 GCF_000691845.1 Merops nubicus
GTGAGGGACCGAAACCTCGGGGGGGGAGGTAATCTTCGTGAGATTCCCAAACCCCGCCGGGGAGGCCGGGAATTGTAGTCTGCAAAAGCCAGGAACGAGGACTCACTTCTCACATCTCGCCCCATGGCTTTTGAGACTACAATAAAATATTTTACAAAACAAACTAAAACAAATTATGGGGTTACATCTATAAGATATATATATATACATATTTATATATTTACAAACACACTCCTTCAAGAGATGAGCGCCATGTGCATGTCTCGATCTGATTCATAGTCCTCTCTTGTCCCTTTGGGTAGAGAGGAAGTCGCAAATATCCTGACCTGGTACCGTCTGGGACCAGACTGCAACAACATCTATACATATTCATTACCTAGCCCCACCTACCCTTGCTTCGTATTATAATTAGCTTATCAGTCCTTCTGTGCTTGTGCAGTGCTCTCTGGTCTCTTGGTCACAGTCCAAAGCACAGGGCTGGTTTCAGCTGCTTTTAGGGGTCCAAACAGTCCTCACTATCTTAGTGGCATTTCATATCTTGCATTCTCTCATTCTACTTTGCTAAACAGTTCCTCCCCTATAATGACTGCTTACATAACAAGCAGTACATCCTGGCACAGTTGATGAGCAGTACATCCTGCCTTCATAAACACAGTAAAGGTTAAGTATAATATATGATGTTTAAACAGTTACCCGGAATTAATCACTTCTAACCTCTAAACCGCTGCTCAATGGGATCGCAGTGTGCCCTTGTGGCCAGGAAGGCCAATGGTATCCTGGGGTGCGTTAAGGAAAGTGTATGCAGCAAAACAAGGGAGGTGGGC
>NW_008606004.1:875-1575 GCF_000691845.1 Merops nubicus
TTCCCATTTCAAGAGGGACAGAGATCTACGAGAGAGAGTCCAGTGAAGGGCTACGAGGATTATTGGGGGACTGGAACACCTGCTGTATGAGGAGAGGCTCAGAGACCTGGGCTTTTTAGTCTGGAGAAGAGAAGATGTAGGGGGGATCTAATTAATGTGTATAAATATATGCGGGCTGGGTGTCAAGAAGAAAGGGACAACGTGTTTTCACTTGTGCCCTGCGACAGGACATGGGGTAATGGATACAAGCTGCAGCACAGGAAGTTCCACCTCAACTTTTTTACTGTAGGGGTTACAGAGCACTGGAACAGGCTCTCCAGGGATGTTGCGGAGTCTCCTTCCTTGGATACTTTTAAGACCTGTATGGATGCATTCCTGTGTGACCTGCCCTAGACTAGATGGTCCTGCTCTGGCAGGGGGTTTGAACTCGATCATCTCCAGAGGTCCCTTCCAACCCCTAACATTCTGTGATTCTGTGATACAAGGTCCCCATAGTGCACACCGGAAAATGTCTGGGGAAGGCAGTATGGATTGCTCCTCCCTTGGTGTGAGTGACTAAACCATGACATGTCTGTCTCAAAGATAGCCTTAGATGGAGTACTGCATGTGGAAGAGCTGTGTGATCTGGGCAGAGCCTGTCTGGGCTACGGACCATGTTGTCAGGAGCCGAGCACGTGCGTGAGTCAGGGGCCGTCACAAA
>NW_008606004.1:1589-3799 GCF_000691845.1 Merops nubicus
CCGCCAGCCTGTCCCCTCTGTCCCCGGCTGGGGAGTTGGAGCATGGGTATCCACATGGGACAGTCCCAGTGCCCAGGGCTTGGAAGATCCTCTGCCTGAAGTCGCGCAGGTGCCCTTCGATCATGCGACATTTGCGTGGCACCTGCATGCCTCTGAAAGAGCCTGACCCAACCTGGAGAGGACTCATGATGTCAGTACCTGGCTGGGACCCTATTTAAACCAGCGCAGACACTGCCCAGGTCTCTTTTTTTTAACTCACCTGCTTGCCACTGGCTTTTCTTCTCACCGGACCTGCGTACTTGCCACCTCACTCCTGTTTCACTGCCCACCACCAAAGCTGAGACGAGTCCAGACTGATGGCATGCTGCGGATCCGTGGTGGTAACTGCTCTTGCGATTCTCTACCGACCGCTTGCTTGATATCTGCCTTTGGTTTTCACTCTGTCCTATTGCTACTCTTTTCTACTATTTTTCTCTTTTTGTAGTAAAAGCTGTGTTGGGTATACAGCATTTGACCTCGCTTGCATCTTAATCTCGTTCTTGGTATTGTATCGAAACCTCTGCTGACATTGGATCGGGACACTTGGGAAAAGGGAAAACCATTTGTGGATTGTTTTTTCTCAAGGTCCTGAGAGTACTTGGTGGGTGATGCAGGGGGATAGGCACACATGGTGTGTACCTCAATGAGATTTAACCTTGGTGAGAAAGTAATCTGTGATGCAAGTTGTATGTTGAAGGAAGTGAGGCAGTAGGTGTGACCTTGTGGTGAACATGGAGAGATATTTGTCTTCTGATTTTGTAATAATGACCAGAGAGCTCCCCCTACCAGGGTTTGGACATCACTGCTAGAGGATTCTTGGAGATCTCACATGAATATTTTATCTGATAAAGAAATAGCTATAAAAAGGAGGCGTAAACTGGGCAGTTTGCAGTTCATCGCAGAATTGCTTTGAGACGGATCGCTCCAGCCATCGGGTAAGAAGGAGACAGGTGTGAGGGGAAGACGCTTCTGCTTTTCCCCTGGAGCTGCACTGGAGTCAGAGCTGGGCACGTGGCTGCCCACTGTGCTGTCCTCCCCCGGAGCCGTCTCCTCTTGCCGTAGCACCAGGCGCCTGCCACCGCTGTGCCACCACAGAGTGGCTTCTGCCCACTCGTGCACCACAGCTGCCTCCTCGCCGCCTGGACACCACGCGGTTTGCTCTGCCGCGGCTTGCGCTGCCCCTTGCACGGTTTCACTGCTCCTGAGGTTGAGACCAGAGCTGCCTTCCGCTGTCTGCCTGGACACTGCTCCTGCCCACCTGCTGGAGTCAGCGCCGCAATGCTGCCGTTTGCTGTCACTTCCTGCACATCTCAACTAAAATAGCCACCATGGATCCCGGCCGCCAACTTGCCATTTCTTCCAGGTCCTTCCGGGTGCTACATATCCCAGAGAACCTCTGGCCGGAACTTCCGGCTGTCGCCATTTTGTCATTAAGGACTACATATCCCATCATCCACTGAAGCTTCCTGACGTCACCATTTTGGGTGGACTCCGAATCAGTAATCTGAGCGCGCATATCCACACACACTCCACCCAGAGACCAGAGCCCTTTCCTTACCGGACTCCTAACCTTTCAGTCGGGCTTAGCTCCCCCCATTTTCCTTCACTAATCCTAGCCCTCCAAGTTTCTTAACACATACATATTTGAACTGCCTTCCTTGAACCTTTAATTCCCAATTGGTGTTAACCCTAAATAAACCAAACAATTTTTTCATTGACTATTGGCTTCGGTAATAATTTATGAGCTTGGTGAGGGGGTATTTTCGATCTACCCTCTGAGATATGGTCCTACGTGAATGTCTTGGTTTTATAAATAACCCTCTGTCACGGTCCTGATATCCGGTAATCTTCGATACTGGTCCGCGACAGACCTGAAATGACGAAAAGTGAAATTTGCAAGGAACCAGATGAGTGCAATGATGACTTGAACCTAGCTGGTGTTGGAGCCCAACGATAAGCCTATGGAACAGGGGAAGACGTGTTGATATGAAGAAACTTAAGTAACAGGAACTGAATGTGAAGAAGGATGGCGATAAGAAAAAAGAGAAGAATGAAAGAAGATAAGAAGAAGAAAAGAAAATTAAAGAATATGTGGGGCCTGAGCATGACTCAAACGGTATGGAATAAGGGGTGGAGACTGTATTGGGTGTGGCAGAGCTGATTTTCCCCTA
>NW_008606004.1:4080-4294 GCF_000691845.1 Merops nubicus
CCTTGTGAGCTACCACTATTTTTTTTGGAGCCCTGCTTTCCAGGAAGGGGGCCAGACATCGTCTGATGATGGGAAGTAGAGAATAAGTCTTTGGGGTTTTTTTTAATTTTTTTTTTTTTGTTTTGTTTTGTTTTGTTTTTTTTCTTTTCTTTCGTGCACATCATTGCTTAGCTTTTGCTCTGTAATCAAACTGCCCTTGTTTTTACCCACAAGG
>NW_008606005.1:0-334 GCF_000691845.1 Merops nubicus
TGTCAATCAGTACCCCCAGGTCCCTTTGTGCTGGGCAGGTTTCCAGCCACTCTTCCCCAGGCCTGTAGCATTGCATGGTGTGACCTAAGTTGTGACCCAGGTGCAGGGCCTGACACTTGGCCTTGTTGAAGCCCATACAGTTGGCCTCAGTCCATTGCTCCAGCCTGTCCAGGTCATTCTGTAAAATCTTTCTACCCTCAAGCAGATCAATACTTTTGCCCAGCTTGGTGTCATCTGCAAACTTGCTGAGGGTGCGCTCTATCTCCTTGTCAAGATAGTTGATAAAGACATTAAACAGAAGTGACCCCAGTACTAACCCACGGCGAACACTGCT
>NW_008606005.1:758-1175 GCF_000691845.1 Merops nubicus
CTCCCCTGTGGTCCAGGACTGCTGATAAATAATGGAAGGTGGCTTGTTGAGCATATCCACCAACTCCATCAGTACTCTTGGGTGTAACCCATCTGGCCTCGTAGACTTGTGGATGTCTAAGTGATGTAGCAAGTTGCTAACCATTTCCTCCTTGACTATGGAGGCCTCATTCTGCTCCCCATGCCTGTCTTCCAGCTCAGGGGGCTGGGTACCCAAAGAACAACTAGTCCTACTAATAAACACCAAGGCAAAGAAGGCATTAATTACATCAGCCTTTTCCTCATCCTTGGTCACTGTATTTCCCCCTACATCCAATAAATGGTGAAGATTCTCCCTTGTCCTTTTGTTGTTAATGTATTTATAGAAACATTTTTTATTGTCTTTAACAGCTGTAGCCAGGTTGAGTTCTAGTTGGGC
>NW_008606005.1:1206-2054 GCF_000691845.1 Merops nubicus
CCCTACATAGCTTCACAACGTCTTGGTAGTCCTCATGAGTGGCCTGCCCCTCTTCCAAAGGCCATAAACTACTTTTGTTCCGGAGTTCCAGCCAAAGCTCTCTTGTTCAGCTAGGCTTCTTCCCTGCTGCCTTGTCTTTCAGGGCATGGGGATGGCCTGCTCCTGTGCCTTTAAGACTTCCTTCTTAAAGTTATTCCAGCTTTCCTGGACTCCTTTTCCCTTCAGGACTGCCTCCCAAGTCAGCCTTCTCTGGAACAGGCCAAAGTCTGCCCTCTGGAAGTCCAAGGTGGCAGTTCTGCTGACCCCCCTCCTTACTTCCCCAAGAATAGAAAACTACCATTTCATGTTCACTATTTCAGTTGCTATCACCACTGGACTTTCCTATGCCAAGCTTTTCTTTAGATTTCTGAAAGCTTTGAGCTTCACAATGTATCCGTGGGTGTAGTTGCTTTGTTGTTAATTCCTAGCTAGGCATGGTAAGAATGTTTTTGCAGTTACATGCTTTATGTGTACATACATATATTCAACAGAGATATAGATGGCTTCTCATAGCAGAATTAGACAAGAAACCCATGAGCACTAGATCGTTACAAAGCAACATAATCTCTGCCTTAAATGTTTTTGCTTTGTAAATAAACTCTAAATAAACTAGAACGTAAAGCATGAGCAGGAAGGGTGTAGACTGTGGACATTCACATACACTTGGATTAAAAATTGATGAGCAGCAAATGAAAATGAGTAACAGAAAACTGAAATCTTTTATGAAAATAAGTTAGATGAAACTTTACTTTCATCTTTCAGACACTTTCATCTGACATCACTATTGTTGCCTCCACCATTTTTCCTGC
>NW_008606005.1:2085-18554 GCF_000691845.1 Merops nubicus
AAAATGACATTTTCCTCATTGCTATGGGACTATGAAAACACTTGCTTAGTGAAAACGGAACAGCCATGATTTTCGCCCATAAAATCCAGTGAATCATCTTTGATTATTACACATTGCTTATGATCATACTTAATGAAAATCAAGAGCATGATAGATCTTCCTCAAGAGCTGCTGGAGAGAGCAGCCATTGAATCAGTCGAGGATAATTCTGAGGGGGAGGTTTTCACTCTTCATTCCCCAGTATAATCCCAGGGTGCATAAATTACCAGAGCTCTCAGTACATGGTAGGGAAAAACCAGGACAAGTGATCAGCCCCGAAATATAAGCAATGCAAACAATTCACTGATTCACCCAGGTGTTTATAACTTTAAAAATATGGAACCATCATTTAAAACCAACATACAGTGCCAGCTACAAAGAATAGCATTGCAGGCATAGGCAAGAAAGCCTGATGTCCTTACTATGTTTGTTAGTTGCTAGGAAAAGATCACTGCTAATGCAGTCCGGTACCCATGGTGATATGAGTTTATAGCTGAGTTTGCAGGCTTCAGGTTCTTCTGCTTTCCATATATTGAAATGCAAATCATCTTAAGGCTTCTGTCCTCAATTCAGGAGCCATATAGCAATGAAATTAGTAGCTCTGCCTTTAGGAAAAACCCTTCTGATTGCACGTTTTACATTGCTAATGTTCCTGCTTAGCACATTGGGATATGAAACCTGCTGTTAATGGTGATTTTAGTTCCTCACTGATAGAGAAAGTGCCACTGATTATTGCTGGGAACTGAATGTGCTTTGAGCCACAGACCCACTGTGTTAGGTTAGAGCCTGATGTTAATCATCTAAGTCCAGAAAAGCCTGAATTTGGAAACTCAGCAACACTTGTATTCTTTGGTAGTCAACTCATAATAGGGCAGGAAGAAAGGAAAAGGAAATTACATCAGTTTCTTACCTACATAAGTTTGGATTACATATTTTTTTGTTATTCCAAACTCTGTATTAGTGGATATATTCCTTGAGAAGTGGTTCTTAAAAATAAATGTGTGATCTGGAATGTAAGACATATCTTGAAGGAATGAACAATTTAATGTTTTCATGATGATGCATCTGGTTGTGTTATCTGTGTTGATATTTATTTAATCTTAAACTACTGTAAGATTGGCTCAGTGCTTTGGAATGGGAAATGTGCCGAAAACATCAGCAAGCTACACTTCCCAGGTAGTGCTCAGAGGTATAACTTGATTGAGATCTTATGACTACTGCAAACAGTGTCATCTCACAAAGGTGCTTCCTTTGACAAGGTATTTTAAGCAGAAAATTAGAATAAGATTGTCCTTTTTTACTGTATGGATTTGGTTATTTCAGTGCGAGAGGCTAGACCCTGAAATTAGTTTTCACACTTAGACAGACGTAGCAGCCAAGGTGTTGCTGTCAATTTGTTACAAATGGCCTTGAACATTAAAATTGAAATGGACTATGCTATGATCTGAGTTTCAGATACCTCAGAGCTCCTATTTATATGAAGTCAGGGATGATTTGCAGAGTACTGAAAGTTAGTGTGTCGTGAGCTCTAAAGTGATGTTTTCCTGCAGATTGTTCTGTCTTTCCAAATTTGATCTCATACTCTGGTGATGTTTGGGACTTCCTCTTCTCAGAGTGAAAGGGATCTATCCCCTGGCAGATGGGAAGATGGGCATATTATTAGGATTCCAGGACTTCACCACACTTTTTAAATGCGGTAGGATCTTTACTTCCCACCTCCACAGCAAACATGCATGAATAAAAGAAACACTGGCTTAATGTCTCAGCATGGGAAGAAGCGTTTGTTGCCTTTTGGCCTTACATAAGTGCTGTTCATCTCTGAATGAGCTCACTGGAAGCATGTCTTGTTTGCCTAAATATTTCTTTGCAAAGAGCTGAGGCCCATGTTTACCTGTATCACATAGGAAAGTGGTGTTAGTATCACTCAAACCCAAGATTTTCTGACATTTTTTTCTTCCTGTATGTCACCTAAACAGCAGTTAAATCCTGCAAGAGACACTTGTACTCACTGTGACAGATATCACACTATACCATACTTTACCTCGCTACCTCCTTTAAAACTTGCCAGATTATGCCCTTGTTAATAAGATTATTTAGTGTTATTTCAATAGGAAGTTGTTGTTAATGAGGTTCATAAAAAGAAGAGCCTGTCATATGCTTCCAACTCAAAAATTGCTGTCTTTGCCACTATATAGTGTCAGCTGGACATACCACAGAGATCTTGCATTTTGCATTATACAATCCATCCCTACCTGTCTGAGTGGGAAAAGAAAATTGAGTTTGTTCCATGCAATCGTATAACTGAAAAGGGCTCAGTTTAGATCACATTTTGTGGGCTGACATGCAGCTGAGTAAATCTGAGTTTATTAGCAAAAAAATCCTTCCATTACAAACAATGATGGAGCCAAAATAGTCAGTAATTATATCCTGCTAATGTTGTCAAAACACAATTTTCAGTGCAAAATTTGGCTAGCATGGGATCCTGAAGGGTTAAATAAACTAAGGAAAAGCAAGTACAAAGTCCACTTTCAGTGGGAAGCAAAGATGAGTATACAAAAGAAGATGCCATAGAGATTTAAGCAAACATAACAGGGTGTTTTGCTAGAAGTTAAAAACAGGAACCATGCCCAGATTATTTTTTCTGTGTTTTTTTGTTGTTGGTTTTGGGTTGTTTGTTTTTGGGTTTTTTTGTTTTGTTTTGTTTTCCTATATCTCTGCTAAAAATGAAGACAGTAGTTGTCCTTATGGTCTTGATAGATCCCACCACCATCTCAGTACTGTAGTGGCTTTCTGAACTGGGGGATTTACATTAGTCTCCTGGAGGAGACAAGACTGCTGTGGCTGAACTGCACATGGGGCAGTGATCCCTGCTCACGGGTCCTGGTCTGGCTCCACGCTGGAGCAAGACCTGAGCACACCTGAGATGTTGCTCCAAACGGTGAGAGATTGTCAGAGAAAGTATTTTATTAGTCAGCCAAGTACACAATGCAAATAAAAAGTAAGAATGCTTACGTGCTTTTGAGATATCGTATATGTATATATATTATAAGAGATACAAGATGTTCATACATATATGTGTATATATATAATACATATACATGTGTGTATATATGTATATACAGTGTTTATGAAGTGTTTGCGAAGTGTTTGTGAAGATGCACACATTGGTGTTACACAGGCATTCTTCGTGCTGTTTTGTAACATGCATAAACAATGTGCCTTCACTGCCACAGCAAAACAAGATTGCAATAGGACAATGATCTGCTGGTGTTATCTTTCCCTGCTTCCCTAAGAAATTCTCTGACCAAAAAGAAATAATTTGTGATACTCTGCCAGGGTAAAAAGCAATCAGGAGAAAAAAGCTCACTTTCATGAGGTTGTCATCACACATCTTCCCATGCAGTGATGAAACATTTTCCTTCATGGTATACCCTTAAACAACAGGTAGGCAAACAAATGGAGCATTTGGAGGTTTTTATCTCTTATGATGGCTTTGCTACTCACTTTGTATGAAGTAACCACTTACTCACTTGGAACCTGAAGACAATAAAAAGACAAGGAACATGAAGCTATCCACTGAAAATGAGCAGGTACAAGTTTAGAATAACATCAGGGAAGTACAGGAAGAATATTTTGTGATTGCATTCCTGGAAGAGGAAGGGTGGACTGTCGTTACCGACACCCGATCCCCGGGATAGTTGCCACCCAACCTCTACCGTTGGGTGCCATCACAGACACTGGCTTCAATGTGAAGGATGCTGCAAATGGCGTTTATTGCGTCGCTGCAATTCCTTATATAGCACAAGCCACGCCCACAATGCCCCTCATGGGTGGTCTGAGCTTTCCGTTACATTGCGAGATCTTCCGCACGCCGATCCCTGCCTAGGGCGGGCTCTGCTCACCACAACATCGGACTTTGACTCAAATTGTCAGGGAACAGGCAGGCATAGTTTGCTGAAGAAATCATTTGCTAGCTAAGAGACATACCGTAGGCAGCTTAGGTAAATACACAGTGGGAATTACAAAGAAAGCAAATGCCAGTTACAGATCAGACAGTAACTTCACTAAAAAGGGAGAGACCAGAAACAATTATGCAATACCTTAGCAAGTTAAGCTGTGACAAATATAAGTGGATTTAAATTGACTGGCTTCTAGTTATGAAAAGAAAATGTTTTTAATAAAATTATGATAACATTATAAAATAAATCATTAAGCAGCTAGTTCAGCAGCTGTTATATACAAAGCAGTGGAATAGGCTGCCCAGAGATGTTTTGGAGTCTCCCCTGGAGACCCTCAAAACCTACTCCTGTCACACCTTCCTGTGCAACCTGCTCTAGGCAAACCTGCTTTGGATGGGGTATTGGACTAAATGATCTCTAGAGGTCCCTTCCAACCCCTACCATTCTGTGATTCTGTGATTTTTTTTTTTTTTATTTTTTTCCATTTGCTTTCTGTGAATAATTGTCTTTTGCCTCTCTGAACATTTTTAGAGGATCATGAACTGAACATGAAAAGATATCTTGCTGGGGAAAAAAAAAAAAAAAAAAAAAAAAAGGAAGGTCTCCCTCTGTGGCATATGAGCAAGAATATTGCTTGTAAGGCATGCAAAGCAAGCACTGCCATCTGTTTGGACCCTGCTGGCAATTACTGGAATACTCCTCAGCTCTGGGCATGGTACCATGAGAAAGAAGTGGAATGAAGTTGGAGAGAGTCCAGAGGAGGTGGCTGAGAAAGAGCCTTAAAACATAGTCTGTTTGCAAAATCTTCAGATGTAAGATTGTACTGAAGAAAGAAGGAAGGAAAATGGGATAAGAATCTTGCAGTATGTGAAAGGAACCTGCAAAGGCAGAGGGAGCGGTGTTCTGCCTGTCCGCTGAGCGGGGCGAGGCGTGCTAAGGGGGGCTGAGCAAGATTCAGGCTAGATGTTAGCAGATAGATAGTTCAGTGCTTTTTAGATCTTACTAAGCAATTGGACAACCTTACTTAACCTTGCTCTGGGTGGAGTAATAGATGAGATGACTTTTTGTGTTTATTCAAATTATTTAAATTGCAGTTCTCATACCTACTTCTGGGCTGCTCTGTGCAGCCCCTGTCTCCACTGATTTATATAATGTAAAAAGATTTTCTTTTCTTCATCACTGTATTTAAACAAATATCCTGCTGTTCTTAGGTTAGAAAATGTAAGCAAGAATGCTTCACTTTCTTTACACGAGTAAACATCTTTTTAATTGTTGTCAAAGCACATTGTCCCTTCATATAACAGCCAGAGCCTTTGCAATCTCTCTTCGTTCAGCAGTTCTCCTGTGCTTTTCATCATTACTGTTGTTACCTTGAATCCTCTTTCTCCTACCCGGAGAGAAGCCCACAGCTGAAGACAGCTAGTGATGTGTTCTGAGGCTTTGCAGTGTCTCAAGCTCTGATCTCCAACTCCAGCAGTTAACACAAGTGCTTAACTTTAATTATATACATAGTACCTTAGACTGTAACCTGTATTAGATTAATATTATCTCCTGTTCTTTATGTTCTAGCATTTGTTAGCTATTTTGATTGTTACTCAGCTCTACATCCTTTTAATGATAAAAAATATGGTATGGCAAATCAGCATCTCTTTTTATTGTGGAAGGCTTTGTACTCTCTCATTGTTCCTTCCAGAGGCGTGTATTTGACTAGTTTAGACATCTTGATATTAGACTAATTAACCATTATTTTCTTATTTTACTTTATGCCTCTTCTTCTCTATAAATTTTCCTAGTATTTTTTTTTTCCACACTCTGATGTTTTCTGTTTCTTTGGGAGGATTCTTTACTGAATCACTCCTTCAGCGAAATTCAAGGCCCAGTTGTGGATTCACTGGCCAAGGATGAAATCAGGAGGAGAGCAAGTGGATGCACACAGTTTTAGACAGGATCAGATCCAATGCTGTGTTGAAACTGTCATGAAAGCCTCAGAGCTGTGACTGACATGAGAGGACATGTGCTGGCAATGTTTTTCCACAAGGGAAAAGCCAGAGGTGGATGTAGAAGTGATTTGTATATGAAAAAGGGATTCAAGTATCTCTGGGATGTTTTGTTCTTACAGAATGAGCATGAGGGCTCACAGCACTGAAAAAATCCTGCCTTAAATAATGGGAATGCTTTCACACTTGCCATAGTAACAGTAAAATTGCTAGTGGTAAAATTAACTTAGCCTCTGCATACTTTGTTTTACTGCCATTTAGCACTTAGTATGCCTTTTAACTTTGCCCATGGCCAGGACATCTAATGAAATCAGAAACGCTACAGTCTATTAAAGTACCTCTTGGTAGTGGTGAATGGTGGTTTAAAATCAATGCTTGGAAATTAAATTTTAATTCAGAGGCTGTCTTCATCAGAGAAAAACTGAAAAAATGCCATTTAATCTTAGACATATGACACTTTGAGGGATAAATTTACTGCTAACTTTACATTCTATCACTTGAGGCTGTGTCTGGATTTTGGAGAGTCACCACAAGCTTTAACAGGGACCTACATATAGTCTTTTCTCCTGACTTCTTATTGGAGCTTCTCTAAGTTAGCTAATAGATCAGAACGTGAACATCAGTGGGAACTGAGTTTTAGAGAAATTAGGAGGATTAGGCTGCAGACAGTATGAGTTTCCTAATAAATATATACATGCAATTGTTTAGGTATGAATATATCACACATTTCAATTTTTCAAGAACTGTGATGAATCCAAGTGACTTTTCCAGACTTCCAGAAACAAAACGTCCTTTATCTAAGAAGATATTCCATTCCAGCAAGCTTTTTTCTTTAAAAAAAACCCCAAAAGTTCTTTTCCCTTCCTGAGTCACGAACACTAAAAGCAGGAATAGTATTTATTTGCAGTGTACTTTTAGAAGCCAGAAAACTCAGTTATTGCTAAGTCAATTAATTGAGTTTTGTGGAGGCAAGAAGAAACCAGCAGAAGGATGTCCTTCTTGCTTTGCAGATGTCTGCAGTTAGGAGCTCTGCCTGGAGCACCTCTTACCCTCTACTATTTCAGCAGCAGGGTAGCACCAGCTCACGTACTGCCTGTCTGGCGCTGAGCCTCTCTAGAAAACCCTCAAGCCTCTTGAAACCTCCTAGAACCCATTTGTGTATCTGTGGGCTGCACAGAGTTTGGCAGCAGAGCAAACGGGTCATCTGTCACTGTCCTTGTCCACGGCCAGGCAGAGGGAGGCAAACTGCTGAGCTGGGGCAGCTCCTCACCTGCACCAGTCCCTCCACACCACTGGCCCAAGTGGAGGAAGTTTTTAATTGGACCTTTTCAGTCTTTTTTTCTTTCTATTTTGAGCAGAATTTTTACAGAATAAAGGGAGTCTAGGAGAAAGCCACACAAATTTCCAGTGGGTCAAGGTGCCCTCATAGACGAGAGAGGATTAAAGAAGGCAAATGTTAATTGTATGGTAAGAGGCAGTTAGATAACATCCCGTAAATATTTTATACGATAGGGTAAACTGGTGATAATCTATAAATATTTGAAAATGTAAACATATGGGAAGAGTGGATTTACTTGGCATGAAGAAGAGTATGATTAACAGTAATAGGCTAAAATTAAGCAAGAAAAAGTTGAAGATGAATATCGTGGGAAAAATGGAAATGTTATTAACCATTAGCTGTCAGATTGCGGTTTTGAATCAGCAGTGATCTAGAAGATGCTTGCTGTTAAGTGCTCTATCTACTTTGATCTGTTAGTTATGTTCAAGGCAGTTAAAAGTCTAGTGAATCTTTTCTTGTTATTGTCTTCTGAGTTTGCAGTTGTGCCAAGCTGAGCACAGGGATGGACTGAGATTGCAGATGCTGAGGGAATTGACATGCTCAGTCACAAACAGAAGAGGCACCTATGAAACATCTAGTAAAAAGTGGTTCTTGCACAGGAAAAGACATTCTAATATCTTACAAGTCAATGAGGAATATTTTATTAGAAGTTATGCAGATCATACTACATGATATATTTTATTCTATTTAATAACTTCAGTGGGTTAGAAGTCTTGATACAAGGATGCAAATTTAAATTCTGGAATACCATATAACTTCATTTTAATGGAAAACCTATGCCCGACAAGTAGCTTTCAGAATACTAAATCTTTTCAGATTTTTTCTATGTCGCATAAAAGTAGTGTAGCTGAAATACTATGTACCTTATTACTCAACTAGGCTATTAAAATGATTTGAGGATTTTGATGGATTTTCCCCCAAATTTTTTTCAGCCCTATCAGAGAATATTTATTTTGTCTGCTAGATACTGACTCATTTGTGCAAAGTTTTACATCTGTTGTTTACAGCACATTTATATGTCACATGTATTTGTATGAATTTACTGTTTTGGTTTCTGACTCACCATTGTGTTTCCCCAGTGTCAACAGATTTTTTTGTAACGGAGTTACAAAGACGTAAGAAAGGAGTAACATAGCACTAGACCAGCAGGTTTGCTACGCCTCTGCTTCAGTTTAAACATCTGCCAAATTAGGTCAAAATGCTTTATTATCTAATACAACTGCAGCAAGATTCAGTTTAATCACATATGTTATGGAATGTAATATTCAAGTTTACGAGTTATGAAAAGTACAAATAAATTCCAGTGTTAAAGTCTTGCTAAAAATCATTTTCATTGGCTTCTTCAGTTTTCAAGGGGATGCTTTGCCATTGATTTCAGCCAAGCTGATATTTTACTCCCAAGTGCAGGGGTTTTTTTTTCACATTTAACCCAGTGTGACAGCTTTGTTAGCTTACCCCGTACAGGTTTACAATTACAGTGAAACTTTTTGTAAATACTGTGCCTGTTATCTCACCTGGTTTGAGAGTAAGTAATGCTGGGAAACTGATAGTCATTTGTTCTGACTGACTGTCTTTAATATCCTGCTTCATTGCTTAGGTTTTTTCCACTCTATTTTTTTTAACAGGACACTTGAGATATATTAGTAAACTGTTCCCCCGGTTTCTGTCCTTTGATCAAGTCTATGCTTTGTCTTTCTTGCTTCAAACTACATACAAAGAGTAGAGAGACAAGGTAAAGTTTTAGGACAGAGTCATGGGATTAGCAGAATGTTAGAAGACTTGTCTTCACTCGAGTTCATTCAAATATATGAAAAAGGAGGGTGTGTTGCTTTTGACTGCATTAGGAACAGAAAATTGATTTTAGAGATAGCCAATCTAGCAGTTTAGTTTGTATGGTTTGGCCAACTCAGGCTTTCAGTGTTTCATTTTAGGTATTGGAGTTAAGGCAGCCTTTGTCCATCAGAGTTTACAGTTGGGAATATTTTCATTCAGAATTTATGAAGAAGAATTTTCTTTGCCTACTGCTACCTTCCCATGTCAAGAAGAATTGCCAGCAAGAATACTGACATAACTGAAAGTAAACAACTAAGTATTATTTTTTTAATCTGAATAATTTTATTGTTTTAAACAATATTCTATCTTACATATTATGTTCCCTTTCAGACATGAACAGTTTTTCCTTTTTTTGGTTTGCCATGTTTTCTGAACCTCAAATAATACATAGGGAAAAAAAGAATTTACTCCCTCCATGTTTCTCTCCCTTCTAGGCATCAAAATTCCCCAGAAGTTCTGTGGAGGGTGTTGGTTTCCAGGGACAGTCTAAATCGTAGAAGGAAAGCTAAATTTATTCTTCTAGCCTTGAATTCATTACATATGCTGAGGAACACACTGTGGCAGGCGTGGTGATTATTTAATGGAAGTCTTCTTAAATCATAATTTTTCTGTAGTGTTTGCAGCCAAAATATTACAACCTTGTATATTGCTGCTTGAGAATCTACCTAGTTATAAAAGCAGAACTCATACCTGTTTTCACTAACTGAAAAATAACTGAAGCAGCCCTCAGAAGGGCCGCAGATGGCAGTTACTGAAATGCTTTGTTGTTTTTTGTACTTTCAATAGCCTATGATTGTGTCATTAACATTGAAGAAATAACTGACTTTTGAGTTGGTTTTGATTTGAATTGTAGAGACAAAAATTTATATCTGGGAGAAAAAATCACGATTTTAGCAGGATTAATTTAAACCATTAAAAAAAACCATAGAGCATCAGATTTCTGTATCACTGTCGCAGTTTAGGGTCAGAGCTGCCCCCAGACCTGTATAGCAGATGCTCTCTGTTAACCCCTCTCCCCCCAAAAGGGGAAGAGAAAGGGGATAAGGGAGAGAGACTTACTGATTAGAAAAGTAAAACAGCTTTAATGAAAATAAAAAATGGAATATATACAAACCCAGTATAGAACCAAATCCCCCCTGTGGCAATATGTCATTGTCACCCCCGGCTGGGGAGCAGCCCCTGGGGAGAGGGTCCCAGGCTGGACTCAGCCACAGAGGGGGAGTGGGCACAGGAGCTGGATTCTGGAACTCGGTTCAGGAACACAGGGCTTGGGATCAAAGGCAGGATGGATGAAGTCCTCGGTCATTGCAGAAGAATCGACCCTCACGATCCTTCAGCTTTATGCCGACTATGACAGATATGGGATGGAGTACCCCACTGGTCACCTTAGGGTCACTTCTCTTGTCCGCTCCTCCCTGCAGGTGCAGATTTTTCTTTCTGTCCTGCTCCATGTGATGCACAGGATCGAGCAATGACCTTGGTCTGCACACCAATCCCTGGTGTAACGCTGAACATGGAGCTTTATCACTGCTAGGAGCAGACACTGTCTGTGAAAATCTGCTGTTAACTTCAGAAAGTGCAGTTAGAAGAGCTTTAGCTGAACAGTAAAAATCACTGAACAGAATTACTTCTGTTCTACCCCAAACCACGACAATCACTGAAGGAAAATTTCAGACACATCACATTGTCACTGAAAGTGCCCTAGATAATAATCAGTGGGATCAAATAGTCATCCATCAATTTATTCATCTGTCTTTCAAAGATATTCCCATGCACTTCAGTTTGTCATGGCTTCAAGCTCAGAGTCTGTGTTTGAGACAGCCTCACTGAACACATTGCATGCTCACTTCTTATCTGCATCTGCCACCAACAACTGTTCCTCTTTTTAGAAGGGTTGAAGTTCCTGTTTCCAGTCACCGCTTCACTTTTTTCAAGGCATAAGCCCCATACCATGTCTGCACATTTCATTGCAAAGCTCCAATTTCTGTCTGTCATGTTAAAAGGAAGCATCTTTTCATAGCAGCAAAACAGTGCTCGCTGACATACATCAGGATACATCCTGGAAGACAGGGAAAAGCTTTGTCAGAAGAAGAGAAATTTTAGGATGTGGGAATAAGACTCAAAGTGTCTGTTGGCCATGGAGATACACTTAAATTTCCATGAAGGGAAATATAGCAGTTTCCTGCGTCTTGTGATATCAAATTGTTAAGATCCACTTTGTATTAATGGAATTGTTCATTTGTTCTACACTGGCAAATGTTACAAATTACTTCTTAATTATTTGTGTCAACAATTCCATCTTCTCCAGTGTGCTAAAACACAGTGCTTCATCTGTGGATGCACATGTGCTGCACATCTGCTTTAAAGTGAAATCTTGTCCTGTTCTGTATTTCCTATACAAAACTATAATTCTCTCTTGCAATGTTCAAGTTAGTTTACATGCATATAAATAGCAAGGAAGAGAAGCTTGAAATCTTAAGAAAGGGAGATTGTTCATTTCTAGCAGACTATGCATGTATAAAATGTGAGAAGAGAAAAACAGAAGCAGGAAAGCTGGATGTTGTCTTCAGGTAGAAACACACCTCATTAGAATATGTCTCAGGTTTTTCCATAAGGTGCTAACAGACTTCTTAGTGTATCTGTTTAATGATACGAGAAAATAATTTCAGATCTGAAGATGTGATAGTTCCTGATATGATTCAGTTCAGTTTATTAAAGTTGAGCTTGAATAAAAACATCCTTTATTGAAAAAAAAATGGCAATGAAATATAAACTGGCAATTACTGTTTCATTATGGCTTCTTCACAGAGTGCCCAGGTTTAGCCCACCCAGCCAGCAACAGAACACCATGCACCTTGCTCACTTCTGCCTCTGCCCTAATGGGATGGGGAGGAGAAAATACAGCAGAAGGCTCAATGGTGAAGACAAAGGACAGGGAGGGCTCACACACCAGTTGTGGACATGGGCAAAAAGCAAACTCAACTTGGGGAAAAACCATCAATTTAATTTAAACACTACTAACAGCAACTTACCAATGAAAGCAAAGTAGGATAATGAGAAATACAACCAAGTCTTAAAAACTTCTTTCCCTCACCCTTCCCATCTTCCCAGGCTTACCTTTAACTCTTGAGTTCTCTACCTCATCCTTTCCAGCAGCACATTGAGGAATGGGGTTTGAAGTCAGCTCTCTTCACATTCTCTCTGACACTCCTGCCTCCTAGGGGGGGACTCCTCCTCACAATCTCCCCCTACTACAGCATAGGGTCCCTTCCATGGGAGACTGTTCTGCACAAACTTCTTCAACTTGAGTCTTTCCCACAGGGCTGCAGCTCCTCACAAACTGTTTCAGTGGATCCCTTCCACAGGCTGCAATCGCCCCAGCAATGGACTGCTCAGGTGCAGGCTTCCCACAGAGTCATAGCCATCTTTGGGTGCAGCCACCTGCTCTGGCATGGGGTCCTCCACAGGCTGCAGGTGGATATCTGCCCCACCTTTAGCCTCCATGAACTGCAAGGGCGGAGCCTGCCATCTCACCATGGGCTGCAGGGGTATCTCTGCACAGGTGCATCTTCCTCACTCACCCTGGTGTGTGCAAAGTTGTTCCTTTCCTCTCCAAAAACTTGCCCAGCAGGTTTTTCCCCTCTTAAATATGTTATCCCAGAGGTGCTAATTGGCTTGGCCTTGGCCAGAACTTCTTACAGGAGTTACTCCCTGCAGCTCCTCCCCAGCTACCAAAACCTCACCAGCCACAAACCGAGCACATAGAGCTTGCTCTTGTGCTCTGGGAATTAGAAGACTAAAATAAATTATATGAAATTAAAATGCTGCTGGCAGATTTCAGCATAATTTCTTGTATATCTTTGGGATTGATTTCTTGCCTTTGAAACAAATGTAACATATGAAACTTAGAGCTGCACATGAATAACATTTTGCTGAATGAAATCCCAGGAGACTTTAGTCTCATTTGAGTTTGTCATAAAATGCGAGTAACTTGTTGTATTTGAAAAAAAAAAAATAAAGGTTGATTTAACTGAACTCTGAACTGCCTTCATAAAAAACAGAGATGGATGGAGTCGAGTCTGGACAAGTGTGCCCTGAAGGAGCCTAGCTCTGTAATGTCCTGGTTCAGCCCCCTCCTCCTGAGCTGGGTGGAACTGTCAGTGAAGTGCCTAAGGAAAAGTGGAACAGGCAAGCAAGGTAATACTTTATCTTGGATCTGGGAAGAGAAGGGCAACAGTGACAGGGTGGAATACTAAATTAAGAAAAAATGATTACTTGATTGTCCATGTGGCCTTTGAGATAGAAGCGGCAGTATTGCACCAGTATCCAAGTGTGAGACCAGGGAGGCAGGGAAAGGTGAACTGGAGGACGCAGAGGAAAATCAGTTCTATCATGGATTTCCAGCAGTAACACTGACATGCCTTATGTCTTGCTTTCACAGCGCTTTCTGGCTCAGTGTTGTAGAGTCATGGGAAGGTTACCAAAGCTGAGGCATGGTGGCATGCATGAAGTTGTCAATCTTAGACTCCTAAATGCAATTTTAAAGCAACTGGAGGTGAAAATCGGCTTCTAAGCTCAGGTGTACAGTAGCTGTTCCTGCTACATTCTGTGTTAATGGAAAGAACTAGCATCTTTCTTCAATGGAGGGCTGAACAGAAGTTTACCTGCTCTTTTCCTGGCCAGCTAAACTGCTCAGATGAACCTGGCTTGTAGAAATGCCCATCAGACACTCCACAGGTGCCTTCAGGGAAGCTAAGTATGAATTTCCTTGTTAGTTCCCAAATTAAAAAAATTAATAAAAATGTGCCCAGCTAGATATGAGGAAGGTAGTAAATCGATCATGATGGGCACCTCTCCCTCCGCAAACGTCAGCTCCTCCTCATCTTTCACGAGAGGAGAAAAGAGCAGAAGAAGGTGCAGAGCTGACTGCTTTGCTGAATCTCTGCACCTCTCTGTTTGCTTCCCATCCTCGGAGGAACAGGTACCTCTGTGCCCTCATTGTAGGAAGCATGAAAACTCACATCTGCTACCAGGAGTGATAACTTATAGTCCTTTGGTGTGTTGGCTGTGATTTTTTTCTGACAGACTGCTTGACTTGCCATTTGATCAGCACTTATACCTGCTCTGAGAGCTGTTCCTGCTGAGCTGTTGTTTCTACTTATCCCCCTGGCTTTTTCTGCCTCTGCCTACGTTCTCCTATATACAGTTGCCCATAGCAACACCCATTTGAAAAGGTCCCCGGTGCTATCTCTCCAGTCCGCTGCAGGGGAGCTCTGCCGGTGCCATCAGCAGCGCTGGGAGAACTCAGATTGCCAAACCTCCCCTGGTGAGCAGTGACCAAAGGAAACATACCTTCAGAAAACAACAGTTTCCAGGAATGAGAGGACAACAGATCCAAACCCAAAAGCACCTGATGAATCTCTTACTCACTAGGAGCTGGTCTGGTGGAAACACCACATCTCTAATGTTGCACATCCTTCAGAGGCAGTGCTACACCCCATAGCCCTGAACTCTTTTCACATCCAACACTCAGAACCACCTCCTCTCTCCCTGCTTCTTGTGGGGCTGTGCAATTAGCTGCACCAAGAAACTTGTCTGGTTAAAAACATTATGACAAAAGAGTTATTTTTAACCTCTCCTCTGGATCAACGTGCAGCCACAGACAATTGCAGTGGCACAACAAGAAAGCCAATGCCAGGGTTAAGTGAGCAAAAGCTACTTCTGCTGCCATTGCCACTGAGATAAATACTTACCAAATTTCAGTGTAAATTGAGAAGGCTACATTTTTTTGTCAGTATAGCTGACAACATCTGCATTTATGCTGGCAGTGCTGGTGTAACTTCAGCAACAGGGCTCAGACATAACTTGGTAGATGGGACTCACTTGCCCTGGAGTCCCGCACTCAAATTTGCCATCACCTGAAAGTATAAAGAATTTGGTAAAAGATGCCCAATGCTGATATGGAGACAGCATCTTTCAAGTCTGCGTTCCTGGAGATCCAAGTCCTAGTCTTGTTCAACATTAACAGTGGGATGTTTGAACTCAGATCTAAACGTTCTACATCAGATCATTTATCCTCATGCCAACTTCCTTCTGCATCCTTTTCCTTTCCTGCTTCCCCAGCATATGCCACTATCTGCCAGTTCTGTGAAACCGTGGATCTGTAGCTTTTAACCATCAGACTACACAAAATCCTTTTACTCAAATAGCAAAACTGCAACACCATTTAGTAAGGCTCAGTGCAGTGAGGTCTCTTGAGCAAGAACTGCTGAAATTGCATGTTGTAACTCAGAATAGTGGCACAGCTCAAAGTTCTCAAGCCTGCCCCTCATCAGTGCTAATGCCTTCATTTTCTTATTTGGTGTGAATTACAATGAGTTTATCTTAATAGGAAGGAGTTTATTATTTCTGTTCTTACAGCTATGACTGCTCTCATGTCCAAATACAAATTAGAAAATAAGAGGATGTGTCAGATCTCTAATAAATATGTTGAAGTATGAGTATATTATAGCTTTTCAAACACAAAGTGAATTTTTATTTGTTATGTAAAGCATGTGTTTTAGAGACACTTGGAAAATACATAGTAGGTGTGTAAATCCTGGGGGAGAAGCTTATGGAAGCAGTGGTGGGAACCTAGAATTTCCTTAGCCAGTGCCGTGACTAGAAAAGCTCCAATGTTCACAGATACCTTCCTACTCAAAGCAGACAACCCACGTTTTAAGGTTTTTAATTAGTTCAACCTGCAAAATTGTTTGTATGCCTAATCCAGCTCTTGAGGGATCAGTACAGGCAGTGCTATATGCTTTGCCTCACTCCAAAGAGAGCATTGCTACAACAAAGAGCTGTGTAAAATAGGGAATTTAGAAGTTCTTAAATGATATACTAACATCTTGCAAGCCAAGCAGTGAAAGATGTTTAATTTTAAAGACATCTATACTCTACCAGTCAGATCATTACACTGTGGAAGACCTGATCCTTGAGCAGGCTGCTTTAGCATGTGCCTACTAATACAGCACTGGAATAAATCTGTAGTTTCCTCAAAGCTGCTCACATCATTAAGTTGTGACTGTGCTGAATTACTGCCCTTACACTGCTGAGTTTAAAATCAGCCTATTTAAAATAGAATTAATTGGAGAATGCCACAATAAAGACTCAGAATTTACTAATCTGAGTAGAACAAGTAAAGCCATATTCATTTGTAGTATAAGAAGCATAATTGTACAGTCTTCTTAAAAGGATGAACTCAGATTTTTGTCATTTACTTCTTACAGGGATATATAAAAGGTGTCAGGTTTTTTTTTT
>NW_008606006.1:0-46791 GCF_000691845.1 Merops nubicus
TTAATGACAGTAGCATAGCTGACAGCTGCTATGAAGGAAATTAACTCTATCCTAGACAGGCCTAGTACAGGTGGAACAAACTTTTCAGTTTTTCATCTAGGAGTGGTACTTAGCTGGGGGAAAGGAGGCAATTCTGGCTATAGTGAACTAATTGATAATGTAGAGTACACAAGTTTCTGAATTATATGCAAACATACTCAAGGAGGAGAACAAAACAGCCACCATTGAATTTGGGCTGATCAGTGTTTTAGCTCTCCATTAGCCATTTTAAACTGTCTCTTTTTTTCATGCACCATTAAAGTAGGTCTATATTTCGGTAAGCTAGTTTTCACACTACTAAGTGCAAAATCTCATGGATTTGCATGATCTTTTCTGTATTATTGCAGCCTTGTGGTTGAAAAGAAGTGAGATGGAAGAAAATTATGGGTTATTTCATGTGAAAATAACTGCTGCATTTGCAGAAATTCTATTACACAGCAATACTCTGTATTATTGGGCATGTGAGTCTCTGAGGATACGTATAGCTACTTTCTGTAGTACATAGTATACTAACAGTATATGAAAAAGCAGTTGGCTAGAAAATGTTAGTGAAGAACAATGAATTCTCAAGCTTTTTTTTATTAACCCTTGTGGGCTGTTTTTTCTAGTGCTTACACAGACACTTGACTAGGGAAGGCAAGTTCAGGCCTTTAATCATGAATGCAGCCAGTTACTCACTGAAAATCACAAACAGAGGTCCTGGGGCTAACTGCATGACCAGAAGTCTTTCAGGTATTACAAAATCGATGACAGTAACAATCAATTGTATTTGTTAGATCAGGTATGAAGTAGGATAGCATGCATGGAATCTGAATCATCTGTTTCCATGAAATATACTAGCTTTCAAAAAACCACACCTATTGCATCTATCAGGAACCTTTTCAGAAAATATCTCGTTCTTTCCCTGGGTGTTCAGTTTTATACATCTGAAAAAAAGACCTTCTTTTTAAAATGTTTTTATACCATTAGATCATGTTACATAGAACTTGTAACCCTATGAAATGTAAATCATGGGATACAGAAAGGAAAACAAAGGAAAAACAAGCTGTGAGTAAAGAAAAATATAGTGGTAAGCAATCTGTACCCCACTTACATATTATAGGTATACTAGCTCTGCTAGCTAACTGCTTAGATTCATAGCAGGTTGACAAATTCCTGCTAAACAGGCACATTTTTCCTTTTAACCCCATTTCTTTTCTTATTTTGCACTCCTTCCCCTTATGCCACAGCAAAATTATATTCTATGTCTCTCTCTCTCTCCCTGTGACATCTTCATTGCTGCTTCATTAACCAGTGCACCATCAGTGCATTTCATTACAGCTTCTCTCCTGGCTCACTGTGTTGATGTTAAGATGCAGCTACAAACTGACTATTGAAATGCAAGTCTGTATTTCAATCCTTCCTTCCATTCAAAGGAGGAGGAAGTCATCTCTTTGGCAAAATCCTAAATAAACCCCATATTTTATCTACTGCCCTTACTGGCTCTCCAACCTGAAATGCACTGGGGAGGTATCATGTGGGATGTGGCAGATTTATTTACTTATTTGTTTACTGTGAAATGCTGGGGGCATACCTCCTATCTAATCAGCGTATTAAGACAATTTAGACTGATTTTATGTACACATCTTCAACTGACCTTGAAAAAGTACTGAAGTTAATGAAAGCATGCTTCAACTCCATGATTGTTAGGAAACAAAAAGGCCATAATGTGATAGATATCCTCCGTGATATGTACCTCCAGTTCTATCAGTAGGAAGGGGACATGATTTACGTACTAGCTGGTTTCCAGTGGGTATCCTGGGTTGGGAATACACTCAGTTTATTTTTAAGAGAAGAGAAAGTTATAACTGCAAGTATGAAAGAATCACAAAAATCAGTTCCAGAACAGAGAGGAATAAAACAGGAATATTCAGAACCTCCTATGTAGCCATGAAAAGGGAAATAAACTTGATGGCCTCTTCAGAGCAGTTCAATTGTTAAAAAATGTGGCAGTGTGTCGGGTGCAAATTTTTAGGGGAAATGGGACTAAGGGTGTTATCAGTCCCTTTTCATCTACCCACTTCCCTCCTCTGTCAATTCCAGCCCTCTCTGCTATGCTCCACCAGAGCTCTCTACCAGTGCTGCATGTTAGACAGCTGCAAGGCTGCATCTGTTCTCCATTTCCCACACGATTAAGGCAAAGAGAAAAAATACAAGAGAAATTGCTCTGACACTAAGTTATGTGAAAAGCTATGTCTGAAGTTTATGATTTTGTAGGAAGTTGGTCAAAGATATTATTTTTTAAAAATGTAGGGTATTTTTGATTACTGTTCTTTAAATTGGTGGCCTTATTTTGCTTGTAAATACACAAATATCTTTCTGCCTTGCACAAATCACTGGTTTAGGGAGGAAGGTGTGAGAAAGGAGTGAAGTGAGAAAGGACATACGTCATAGTAGATACAAATAGCAGATCAATAGTAGATCAATAACTAATCTATAAAGGACTGTAAGAAAAGGCTGTGACTTCTCTTGCATTAATTGAGGTACAGCACAAAGGATGTACAGCTACCAATGGAAAACTAATTAAATTTTTCATTATTCTATTAGAGTTGCAACTGAAGGTCCCAGTCAAGAACAGAGACCAATGTGTACTAATAAAAGGAGTAGGGAAATTGTATTACTACGATTAGATTTATGATGACGTGAAGTCTGAGCATGGTCAGGCTGGCACCATCAAGACAGCACCCTGACAGTGGACTCCAGGGGCAGCAAAAACAAATTAATGTGACTCTGATGGTGGAAGTCAGTCACTTTGCAGACAGAACACTCAAGCAAATGAAAAATGGCCACTGAAAGCCACACAGAGACTGGAGGATGACATGGCTGTATACCTTAGTTTTTGTAGTATTTCATTACTTCACTACTCATCACTTACAGGCATTATAACAGAAGTAGATTTCAGGCTGAAGAATAATGTAAATGGCTGGCATTAAATCTGAAGGGTAGTGTAAAAGACTGGTGAAAGAGAATTAAGCAATAACGATTTGGAAGAGAGAGGAAAAGAGACATTTCTGTTTTGTTTTACTGAGTACAGAAATACAATTTAATTTCTAAAAAAAAAACACCCCAAAGATCAAACCCTGTGATTTTGAAATCTGATCATTTTGGCCTCAGGTGCGAATGATGGGTTTTGTATTACGTATCTCAATATATCCTTTCTTTCTTCTTCCCTTCCTTCTTTTTCAGGTTACTTGTGCAAATTTAACAAATGGGGGAAAAACAGAACTAAAATCAGGAAGCTCCAAATCCACACTAAAGCATATATGGACAGAAAGTAGCAAAGACTTGTCCATCAGTCGACTGCTGTCACAGACTTTTCGTGGAAAGGAAAATGATACAGATTTGGACCTGCGATACGATGCCCCAGAAACTTATTCTGAGCAAGATCTCTGGGACTGGCTGAGGAACTCCACGGATCTGCAAGAGCCTCGGCCCAGAGCAAAGAGACGGCCCATCGTCAAGACTGGGAAATTTAAGAAAATGTTTGGCTGGGGTGATTTTCATTCCAACATCAAGACTGTGAAGCTAAATCTCTTAATAACAGGGAAAATCGTTGACCATGGCAATGGGACTTTTAGTGTTTACTTCAGGCATAATTCCACTGGTCAAGGGAATGTATCTGTGAGCCTAGTGCCCCCTACAAAAATAGTGGAATTCGACTTGGCACAACAGACGGTGATTGATGCCAAAGATTCCAAGTCCTTTAACTGTCGAATTGAGTATGAAAAGGTTGACAAGGCTACCAAGAACACACTCTGCAACTATGACCCTTCAAAAACCTGTTATCAGGAGCAGACCCAGAGCCATGTGTCATGGCTCTGCTCCAAGCCCTTTAAAGTAATCTGTATTTACATTTCCTTTTATAGTACAGATTATAAACTAGTACAGAAGGTGTGTCCTGATTACAACTACCACAGTGACACGCCCTACTTCCCATCAGGGTGAGGACCAATGTGTGTCTGAGACTCAAGCCTGGGGAATAAAAAAGGTTGTATGACAGGGCTGTAACCTCAAGGAGGAAGGCCACGTCTATTGCCTGGAATGTGTCTACCTGCTGCTGATGTTAAATGGCTGCAAATATATTAGTGGAAAACAATCTAATGTAATTTTTGCCCAGTCAGCTCCATGTATCAATCTAGTTGTAAATCATTATGGATTTGAAATAAAACCATTCACATACAAAGAGACACGCTCTTTCAGCTCACACCTATTGAGATTCCTGTTAAGAGAGCTTTCATTGTCTGATATCTAAGGTTTCAGGATAACCTATCATCAAGCAAAATGGATTAACTAAACAGAGAATGCTTTCTAACTCAGACTGTCATGGAAATATCTTTGAAAGTCCTTTGAGTACACACCAATCAATAAACCCCACTCATGTGTTCTACTGCTTGGAGTAGCTGTACTGGTAAATAATACTGTAGGAGTAAATACTTATTAACATGGGAAAAATTTGTGTCTAGATTTCAGTATTCCTTCTTATATGAACACAGCAAAGCATCGTGACTTTTTTCCAGCATACAGTAGGCACATTCGAGGTGGTGTCAGGTGGCTCTTTTTCCATGGAGTGATCCTGTTACTAGTAAAGATGGGCAAACATTTGGAATTTACATGTGGGCAGACATTCTGGTTTCATGTTTCTCTGATTCTTTAAGCTTTGATTCTTTAAACGTGGTTGAATTTAGGCCACCTAAGCTACTTAGGAACTATCCAACTCTCTAAGAAGGAAAATGCCTGGTGGAGAACATGTAAGTTATAAGTGGGTGTCTTATCTTTATTACAAAATATTGTAACAAATTCAATATACTAGTCTTCATTTGTATGAATGGTTTGTATTGTACATAATTTAACTGGTGTTATTTGAGCTGCTTATTAATATTAACTTGTAATTGTCTCTCTGCTTGTTATTGGTTAAAAACAATCAAGGAAATGAGGAATCCATTTTATCAGTGTAGCTGTAAACTCCATGAAAAGACAGAACTATGTACAAAGCATTTATTCAGTTAAAGTATTGTTGAAAGCTATACATATACAACATTACAGTCTGTCTGTATTCTAGATTTTATTTCAAAAAGAATTAACCGTACATAAAAATAAAAAATCTTAAAGTTGAGTTTTGATATGTACTGTGTAGATAGTAGTCTAAATGATTCTGACAAGTGAATAACACTCGAAGTTTGACATAATTTTCAATCTTCTCTCTCTGCATATGTACATATATATACATACATTTATAAATTTATGTGTGTGCATGTTTGTATGTGTATGTGTGTGTGTGCAAATACATGTAGACATATATGTAAAACATATAAAAATTACTTGGGCCCTATTCCTAGAAAGCAGTTCTTATTACTGAAAGGTCTTGCTAACTTGAGTGGAAGCTCCCACTCAGATAAGAAATTAAAGGAGCAGGGCTTTGTTTAAAATGATTTGTTATCATTTGGAAGTGGGAAACATAGAGCCACCCTCTGTGTACACAGGCCTGTCTTTGCCTTAATTCTTGCCTCCCCTGAGGCACTGATCTCTATGGAATGAAGAGATTCCTTTTTATGGTACAAGGGAATTTTATTCCTATAAGCAAAATGCTTGTAGGTTTTATACACTTTTTTGTTATCTGTGTATGGTGTCATACTATAACCTGAACATCCAGTTAACCAGCAACTATAACAATTCCATATAGAGAAGAAGGTCACCCAAAGAACTCGATATTTCCTGTCATAACTTTAAGAATTATCATTCCTGTCAACGCTTTCTTCACCCTTCCACCCTCACGCCCAGGTTCTGTGCTTTTGTGTCAAAGCTGTAAATGCAGATGAGTCAGCTCCCAAATACACATGACATCCTGAACAGTTTCTCCAAAGTCCCAATAAAGACTCCACTAATGTTCCCAGAAATGAGAAATTTGAAACAACTTCCAGTTGTGGACCTCTCTTGCTGAGATGTGCAGAACCTAAATGAGAATGAAACAAAGCAAATGGACATTATTGACAAGTAAATATTTTCCTACTGACGTATGAATGGGAGAGGAGACTTCCGTGTTATTATTGCTTTGGCTTCTTTGAACAGATACGCTTGTGGGAATTTCTTCATTATATATGACATTTCCCAGGACAAACTTGTGACCCTGGACCCTGTACAGATTTGTAGAAAGAAATTGTCTAAGGCATACAGTCCAGATTCTGATCTCATTCAGATGAGATTTTTTTTTTTCTTTGATCGGAATTGTGATTATACTGGTAGTATTTCCTCATTTGTGCTCTTAACTGTTCTGAATATAAACCTTAAAGTAATTTATGCTATGACCAACAGTAAAATTTTGACTCTGTTAAAGTCAATAGGAATTTTGCTATTGACTTCAATACAAAATTCAATTTAATAGTATGTAGAATTCTAGTGTTAAATATGATCAGCAGTCTTAGCAAACTGTATTAGTCAAGCATTACGTGCTTTATATTCTCATTTGTATTTCTGAAAAATAGATGTAAAGTACTTAGTGGTACAGTTTCATTATTTTCTTCCTTTTTAAAAAAATCCCATAAATATATGAAGTATATAAATTCTGTTAATATAAATACCATTATCCACTTTTCAAGTAACATCAATACAAAAAGGAATTATTCATCATGCAATGGTTCTGATCCTTTTAATTGTGGTAGTTGGTACTCTATCTGCCTCTGTCATGGTTAGTCATATTATTTTTTAGTCTTAAGCCTTTGAAGAATTTATTACTCTTCATAAAAATTCTTGAGTTTGAATTTGGAAGGGTTATTTTGGTGATCTTGTGAAACTGGTCTAACATGAAAATGCGTAACGTATTACTTAGGTGCTAATTCATTACATTTCTTTCAATCTCTTTAGGAAATAGTTCATGTTTACTGACTTTGTTAAATAGTGGTTTTGGTTCTGCCATTTGAAAAAGAATTTAATGAACACAAATGTGTTAATTCAGATAAAAAATGTATTTATAAATATTGGGTCTTGCACATGAGCAATGCCTTTATGGAGTGCTAGGCCAGGCAAATGTTGCCTCACTTAATTTATAATTCTATACGTAATAAAGATGTATATTTCCAAAAGTATATTTTTAGGGTTAAAGAAGGTTGCGTTATTTATTTTTAGTAAAATTTAATAACATTTTTAATTAAGAAATGAAGAGACTAGTTTTGTTCACTTTCAAAAAAAACAGAACATTTAAAACAGCCTTGTTAGGGTCTAGAGAATAAGTCTCATGAAGAGTGGCTGAGGGAACTGGGGTTGTTTAGCCTGGTGAAAAGAAGGCTGAGGGGAGACCTTATTTCTCTCTACAACTACCTGAAGGGAGGCTGTAGAGAGGTGGGAGTCAGTCTCTTGTCCCTCTAGTAAGCAACAGAAGAAGAGGAAATGGCCTCAAGTTGTGCCAGGAGAGGTTTAGAATAGATATTAGGAGAAATTTCTTCAGCAAAAGGGTTTTAAAGCACTGGAACAGCTTGCCCACAGAAATGGTGGAGTCACCATCCCCGGAGATATTTAAAAAATATGTAGATGTGGCACTCAGGGACATGATTTAGTAGTGACTTGACAGTGCTGCATTAACTGTTTGACTTGATCTTGCACATCTCTTCCAACCAGAACAATACTATGATTCTATTTAAAGCATACTATTTGTCTTATTTTCTCTATAATACAGAAGTCACAAATAGACATATTCTAAGGAAAACAATTATTCCTTTTGCAAAAATACATGGATTATGCACTTGAGCAAAGATCAATGTATTAAACTTGCCTTGGGTGGGTCAGTGGTAGAACTTATGTGTCAGCTTCTGGGCTTTTGGTAAAAAGAATACAGGGTGTAAGAAACAGGTGGCTTTACATTGCAGAAATCACTAATCAAAGTTATAAACAGTAATGGAAAGCTGGAAGACTTTCACTGGTTAGTTTTATCAGAATACTTCAGCATGGGAGAGAAAAGACACTTCCTTCTTTATGAAGTCACTTGTAAAGTTTTATCCCTTTCTTCCTCTTTCCTAAGTTTGCATGGATAGGAAGCAAACTAATAAATTCATCTGTAGAAAGACCTTGTCTTTCAAAGTTTCCATTACTGAAAAATATGATGTTGGAAAATTTTGAGATTTACTGTACTAATTTACAATGAAAAAAGAAACATTCAAATTCAGTTTCTAGAAGAACAGAATGGAAATCTGTTCTGGTGCATGTTAGCCTAGAGATTCAAGGAATACCACTCAAGGGTTTTAATCTGAGGGCAGTTTTACTGTAATTATATCATTACATTTTCATGCATTCTGAACTGTATGCTATAACTTGGAATCTTGTAGGAATATCGTAAAATATTCTGAAAACAATGTGTTAGAGAATTGTGGGGGAAAACAGGGATTGCAAAATATTTGCTGCTTTTACAACCTAACTAGCCTAAAGCTTAGGTAACTGAGTTGAAGAATTATTCTTCATTAGAAGACACTGAATTACAGCCTTAGCATCATACGGGTCCTTCATGTCCTGTGACAGAGCTGGTCAAATTGCATCTGACTGCATCTAGAAAAGGATAAGAATCTTGTTTCTAGTGATCTGTACTTAACTGTGTGTATAACATTGCCAGAGACCTCAAGTGGCTGCATCAAGATCTGTTGTGCTGGGAGCTGGATAATACATAAATGTATACAATATCTATTCATAAATAGCTTTGATGGCAAGAACTCCCAATTCTCCAAAAAAACCCATTTTACTACAGAGTTCTTCTAAATAATGTATTTATGAATTTGAATTTGAGTCATATGTTTATGAAATTAGTCTTTTTTTTTTTTTAAATATTCATAGTGCTCAAAAAAGTAGTATTTTAAAATACTCATATGTGCATCAAAAAAAACCCAAAAGCATTCATGACCCTTAGCAAAACTTCTGATTCCACTCTATCAGTCTGGAGTTCATGAGAATTGAAGCAACTGATTCATTCTGCACATGTTTTAGAAAATAGAAATCTTGATTATTATTTATATTGAAGTTCTTTGATGAGATACCCTGTTACCACTTTAATGTATGAATATGAACACTATTTCTAAGAACATTTTGACTGTGAAAGCACAGGCTATTGCTTAATAAAATGTTGGGTTTGTTTTTTGTTGGTTTTAATCTATTTAATTTTTTTTAAAATTAAGAATGAGCAATATCTTACTGAAATTATGCTAAAATCCACAGATTAATTCATTTTCTAGATAAATTTGAGAAAGCCAGTATCTATGGCTAAGGTTAAAACTTTCTGCTGTTTGTGAAAGGAGCACTCATTAAAATTAAACTGTCATTTGTAAAGACACAGTACCTTGCAGGACTCTGGGAATATTGTGTTTCCTTCGCTAGTCTGTACCTGACAATATGATATAATACAAATAATAATATTCCTCCAAAATGGTTGATGCATCCTATTGCTAAAAAGAAAATATTTTCATTCTTTTCTGTATTGCTTGCTAGTTAGTAAAAGTACGATCATTACCCAAACTAACAATGACACCACTTTGTTTTGTACAGTTTATTTTTTCATTGGAATATAATACTTATATAATATATACATTTTTTTTTTTCTTCTATTTGTAGGCACAGCTGGTGGATCTCTGTTTCAGACTGGACTGATGTCCTGTGCATGATATACATAATTTTAAACCCTTTATCTTAGCCTGCCTTTAGAATAAAGAAGCAAATGTAGCTCTTTGTAGGTGCTTTAAGTCAGGAGCAAAGCAAAGATTCGTTTGAACTTTCACGCTAAGAGAGCTATAGTCCCATTGTCAAAGAGAGGATTTGAGAAGACTGGAGCATGTGAGATTTATTCCTAGTTCTAAGTGTACCTCAGTCATGTAGCAAGTAGAGATATTGTTATGAGGTAAGGCTTTAGTGGTCTGTGAATTGAACTTCTTCCTGTTGTTAAATAGAATTTAGAGGGACCAAAAAAAATAATTTAAAAAGCTGGAACAGTTTATACGCAACAGTGAAAATGTGGAAACTAGCCATTTCAAAAAATGAATCATATACTTTGTCAAATATTTTGTGGAAGGGTTACTGAGTTCTTGGAAAAAAAACCAGTGTATATACAGGTCATCACAGAAAACAAGCAAAACCCGGGTTAGCAGAGGCATAAATAATATTAGACCTTCAGTTCCTCACCTAGGTCACACTGAATCTAAACTGAGATACGAAAGCCTACTTAGAAACATGTAACCTGAAGAAAAATGAAGTCACGTATGAGTCCTGAAAAAAAAGTTCTATTAATTCTTACAGTATCCAATGGCTATAGCTGTGTTTAAAGTTATTATGCTGTATTTATGAAACATCTTTGTATTTCTTGGGGGGAAGCAGAGTATTTGATGTCACAGATCAGGGAGATCTTGAGAATAAAGCTGGAATTTTTAGCAAGGAAGTTTCAACAACTGCAACATTCCTTCCAGTGGCAAATACTTTGGACTCCATTCTACTAGCTACATTTAGAGTCCATAATATTATTGATGATTGTGAACAAAAGAAAAATAATGAAACTTGACTGGCAGGGACCATGGTGATCTTGAGTTCATGACAGCTTTATTTGTTTGAGCCTTTTTCTTCTTGTTTTTGTTTAAATCCAGAGGTATAGAAAAGGCATTTACACAACAATCATTCATTTTAAGCCTCCAGGTGTGGACATCATCCATAGACTTTCCGAAATGAACTGATACATAGGTGTATGACACTAAGCACACTAGACTTTATTTTCCAAATGACTTGTAGGTTATGCCCAGTTAATAGTATGGGCAGTCAGTAGCAACACAGCTTAGATTCCCAAATGAATATTTTGGAAATTTTTACCTGATGATCTTCAGTAAGTTAGTTGCAGCCCTTCATAAAACTGGAGCAGTAATCTTTATTGAGTATTTGATGCAAACTTCGGAAAATGTTTTTCTCAAGAGCTTTTCTCAGGATGATATCTCCTGTGTGTATCATAGACTTACCTATTTGCCACCATTTCTTTAATTAATACTATTACAGAAACATTTTATTAAGTAATTTCTGCATTTTCCAATGAAATATTATTTTCTCACACTTTTTCTATCATTGTTCTACAAGTTTCTACATTTTTTGCCTGCAGACTATACTGTTAATGAATTTAGACCCTTTAGGTTTTTCCTCCTACTGAGGTAAAGGTATGTCTTTCATGAGAATCTTAACAGATTTTCCCCATTTAGATAATTTTGCTAATTGTACAAGTATTACCTGTAAAGTTGACTTTTGTTAACCATTCCAGAAGAACTGTGTTGATCTTTTCAAGGAACTCCCATTTCCTCAGTCTCTATTACAGGCAGGAATATTATAAGGAAATCTCTATTATAGTTAAACACTAAAAATCAGTAAAATATTCTAGATGGAATCCCAATGATAAAGGGTCTCATCACCCTTCCCTAAAAAAATTCCTTCACTTTCATAGTTACAGTGGCTTCTTTCAGGTTTCAAACTGCAAAAAATTTACTTCTAAGGAGTTCTCCACTATTGCTTCTAAAAGAAGTGGCAACCTTTAATTGTACTGCATTCCAGCGTTCTTACTCATTTACCATTTGAGTTTTGAAGTGATGTTCTGCAGATATCTTATTAGCTGCCTTTGTACACTGCTATTTTCTGCAGCTGTACCTTTTTAGGCCCACTTTTAATACACTCCTAAACTCACAGATCTAAGAATCACCCATGAACTCATTAGCAAATTACTTAGACTTACTTCTACATCACTGCTGTGATGTCATATCTAAGAAATAGTTTACTGGTTTTTTTTCAGACTGATTTCTGGTTTGCTTTCATCTCTGTTTGATGTTGTTCTTCTTATTCTACTTTTTGTTTGAAGTAATTCTGCCTGTTTCAGATGACAAGTGAGTAGTGCTCCATGTAAATATGTTTTACACATTGGAAGAGATGAGACATGTAATTACATATTTTACTAAAATTAACCTAATGGGATGATTACATTAACTCATTTAGAAATATGAAGTAACAAGTGGCAAGTGGTACAATTAATCCTCTGGTAAGGATTTAAATATGCCATAAAAAAATAAGTAGGTATTTTATTCATAGGACTGGGAACTGATGTAAAGAGAGTTGTTGCTTGTGTCTAAATATCTCTAAAAGGCAAAGTGTTTTGCTTGGAGTTACAACATATCAATAACTGAATTTCACACCACTGCTAGTAAGTACACAGTATTTCCATTTAGTTTCCTGCTATTTCTGTATGTTTCTTATTAGCAGTCTAATATACAGTTGGAACTGCCAGCCTGCAGGATTATTCTATTCCCTCCACTTCATAGAATCATACTCCCTCTCATTCTCCTCCAGATATTATTAAAATTATTTTTAAAAAGGGTTTACACTGTGTTCTGTTTGCTATTTTTATGTAGCTTTGAACATCTGGTAGCTACTTGCCAAGAGAAGGCAATACAATTTATGTTATTATAATTTCCTCTGTAATATTTTGAATTTGCAAATTTTCAGAACATTTCATTTATCTAGTTGGCATACTTTAAATTTACTCCCCACCCTTTTCCTAACAGGCACTGAGGTTTTGTTTTGCAGTTTTAGAACCTTTCCACCTGCTGTCTTCGTGGAAGAGAAATGTGGTCAACTCAAAGACTTTTTTTTTTTTTTTTTTGTAGTTAGCTGGGTACTAATATGTGTTGAAGCCATTATAACATGCAAGCTGTGAAATCAGTATAGAACTGTTTTGATGATGCAGATTAGATATGGATAACCAGGAGACACACAGAACACTAATACACTAATTAAATAAAGAAGTGCAAAGTAATAATAAAACAACACATATAAAATAAGCATAATTTAACATATAATTTTGAGCATTATTTATTAATCTTTTCAGTGATAAATATATTATAATCTCTTTTTACATATAGAGGAGATGAGGAATATGAGTTAAATGAGACACTGAAAACTAGGTGGCAAATGATTAGACATAAAATTTCAGTCTCAGTAACCTGCTCTCAGGCTTTAATAGATGTTGCTGCCCAGCAGCAAATTGCAAAGAATATATTTGAGCCAACAAGATACCACTAGAAGGTCTACATTTTAGTGTGACTTCTATAGATTCAAAGAGGTAAATGAAAAGGAGTTGCTAAGCTGTCTAATTCTGAGCTCCTGCCCAGATAAAGGTTAAAGAATGCTTAGACAACATGTAAAAGAACTTTGTGTAAACTACAAATTATTTTTAGGACTCGCCAATGTGCTTGATTGCTTGTTCTCACAAGGTAATCTGCCCCAAAACTTGCCTTCCCCAAGGGAAGTTACTCTTGAAGTCAGTAACTTTTTCATCTTTCTCACTCTCACTCCTAGAACTGGCATGTCTTCATGTTAGAAATGAAAGCAATAAACACATTTCTCTTTGCTTTCATTGTTGACCTGTTCTTGTACCCCTCATGATGGTATACCTCAATGCTTCCAACCAGCTAGTACTGAAAATCACCATTGCAAATGAAGCAGTTATTTCCTTACAAATCCCCTTGGACTGAAAAAAATAACCAGGAGGTTCTTTTATAGCATTATTTTACATCTTTGAAAGTTGTTACCACATCCAGCCATCATCTGTACTTCTTCTGGATTAAGCAGCTTTAGCTCTTATAGAAAGTTTACCTGCATTCTTTTGATTACTGTAAAACTTGCCTACACTTTCAAGCATGGAACTCCAAAGAAAACAGGCCATTCTGGCTAACATCTTTGCTTGTGAGCAAAGCAAAATGCAAATCATTATTTTCTGTTTCTTTCTATATACTGGTAACAGTGCTGCATATAATAGCAATATCATAGTTATTTTTCCACAGTATATCACTGACTATGCTGCTTATGCAGACCACAACTTGCTTGTGCAATAATGCTGTCTAACCTGTGAAATGCTGAGGTTTGAACCCCAAAATAAGGTTGACATATGGGTGATTCCCACAGCCCTTCATAAAGAGGTAGTGAGTTTGCCTTGTAGCTTCCTCTACTTATCTCTATTGAATTTCCTGTTATTGGTTTCAGACCATTCCCCCCACTTATCAAGATGATTTTGGTTTTCAAATATGTATCTCTCTCCTCCTCTTTTTCCATTCAAAGTTACAATATCAGCTCTTCTTAGTCTTTAAAGACTGTAAATAATTTCAAGATGACACAGGTGGGGTCTTAACATTGCCAGAATAACCAAGATAGCATTTTTGCAGTTACAGTTTTTAGACTAAACTCAAACAAGTTTAAAGAAATTATAAATTTGGGACTAAATAGAAGACTAAACAGATTATTCACCAGAAGAGATAACTTTCATATGCTGAGGGAATGAGATACTTTTATCATTTATCTCCTTTTGGGAGGAAAGAAGGTCATAAACTTTAAGTAGGTTTTGTAAGTAAAGTCAAGGCAGAAAAAATGTTTCTCTTGGAACTAAAGACAACTGATAAAGGCCTAATTCCTTCTTATATTATGAGTGAAATAATTCCCCAGAGGAGGATATCTGTAGTTTCTTTGGGACTTATGCTGACAGTTCCTTATGGATTAGAAGTAGCTGTTACTTCTGGCTGGTTAGTGTGTTCTTGTTACAGATAAAATCTTGGCCTGGATCAGAGGTTCCAGTTTGGGAAAATGTTTTTTTGTGTAACTCTGAAACAAGCCCCTACATTTTAATGGGTACCACATGCCTAAGAGAAGCTATGCAAGGTTGTATTTTATGTTAATACTACCTTCTCATTAAAACAAGGATTTTAATCTTTATAAATGTTATTGAATTTTGATCATCATTAAATTTTGTCATTTATTTTTAAACTGATTTTGATCCTTCATAAAATTTTGTCTTTCAAATATTTGTAGCTAAAACTCACCTGTGGCTACTCTTTACACTGTTTTGCTATTAGCTGTCAGTTCTCTGTTTACCTCTGGTTCTGATGTGGCTATTGTAGCATATGAAGTAGCTTCATGTGAAAAAGGTGCAAGTTTATTTGGTCAACTGCGGACAGAGACAGACTTTGCTAGTGCTCTGACTGGAACGGATATGAGGAGGAAGTCACATGGCTGTGTGAACACACTCTCCTGAGATAACAGACATCTGTGATGGGTTTAAATGTGAGAGCATCACTAAAGTGATACAGCTACACAACTTTTGGGTGGAGAGAGATAGGCTCACAAAATAAGTGAACTCAGTTCAAACCTGGCTGTAAAAAAAATACATGAACAAATTTGTGAAGCCTGGACTGAAACTGATTCATTTAATCCATCTTGTTTATGCAGATAGCTGGTAAAAGAAATTTTTAATTTTTCTGTTGCATCTTGTCCTTGCCTATTGTCTCTAAGTACTCAGTCTTATCTTTTTTTTTCCTGAATCAGATCTTTGATGGTTGTAGTATAAGTTGAATCACCACTCAGTCTTTTCTTTCCTTCAAAGAACTGAACAAAGATTTTCCTTTTAAAATATAGAGGGTTCATCCTCACCATTCCTATGAGGACCATCTGTTTGCAACACTTGCCTAGAAAGTGGAAGACATGAATCTGGTTCTCTACTCTGTCAACTTCCCCATTGTGTCTGCATTTTCTAAGGCAACAATTCCTCTTCTTTTCTGTTCTATGTGCTCTGAAAGAAACCTACCAGATTGAACATGTCCAGGGATTCAAGAAGAGAAATGTCTTGGGCTTAGGCATATGTTGGGTATTCAAATATTCCTTGTGATCGGTATTTGAAAGTCCTGGAGTTCTACTAAAAAATGTGAGAAGTGTAGTTTTTACCTCCTCTCCTGATAGACAACAGATAAACACAGGCAATTTTGCCCTGAAGTCTTTTGAGAAAGGGGGTCAGGTTATTTAAGATGACTATTTAGCCAGTCAGCATCAAAGCAGGAATTTTGTGAAATTTTGGGGTCAGTGTCATAAGGATAAGCCTGATGGGCTTTGAGGTGCATTTGTCCTTCTGTGAACATAACCTTTATGGGTTAATTAGACCAAGGAAAGACCATTTGCATTGCAATGGAGGACAGTGTTTCTTTCTCTGTTTACTTCTTCACTGATTAGTCAATATGCTCAGTGTTTGTTTGCAGTGTTTGTTAGAACTAAAATATCAATTATTCTTAGTTGCTGCACAGCCTGACCAGCACAAATTGGCTCATTTCCTGGAGAAATTCTGTCAGAATTGGGTTCTTACACTCTTCATTTATTTATATATGTGTTCTTATTAGTCCTGCTAACCATCAGTCTAAGCGGGGGCCGGTGTGGAACCTCATCTTTCCAAGAACTATGCCACTGGGAGAAGATGACTCCTGAGCAGCCTTACTGTGTAGCAGTGCATCAGCTTTTGGATCTATACAGTTTTTTCTCACTTATGCTGCTTCCTGTATTCAAGGAAAGAAGATGTGTCCTTTTCCTGCTTGTGGCCATTTCTGCATGCCCTGTTGTGAAGATCTTCCCTCTTTCCCATTCACCACTACTTTAGGCAATTATGTAAGGGCCTTTATTGTGCATATTCCATTTGAAAAATAAAAAGAAGCCACTCTGCTGAGAGACGGCAACATTTCTTCATCTACAATAACAGGTTATTGTTTTGAAGTTTTGGCAAAGAGCTATTGAAGAGCATCATTATTGCCAATCTTTTCTTTGTAAGTTTGAACTATCAGATGCCCTTAATGTACTGAAAAATCATGTACAGACCATCTGAATCACGAAGAGTAGTTTGAAAGGTCTGTGGACTGAAAATAAATTGCTAGTTATAAGAGATTTGGCTGTAAACTCTGTCCATCTGACAATCATTTGAAGTAACCTACCAAGACATCGTTTGAAAATGGGTATGGTGGTTTTGATTAAAGTGTTGATATTTTCTTTTGTATGTATTTTCAGCTGTGGAATGAGATCCACACATAGTATCATTTTCACAGAGGCAGATTTACAAGGTCAAATTTACACTTTAAGGGATTCAAATATTCTATGTATTCACATTGAACTCATTTTTGGTCAATATTTCCTGTCATTCTTTGCTTAGATAAAAACAGTGACATGATTCAAAGTCCTCAGTTTTGGAGCAGTCTCAAATCTGTATCTCACTGTTCAAGTGATAGCTAATGTCAAGCCCACTGAAATTTGTGACAAGATTCATACTGGAGTCACTGGATTTGCTGTCAGGATTTGATGAACACTACCACAACCCAAAGACATCACAGGTTACAGAGAGCTGTAACATTCTCATAGACTAACATTGCTGAATCTTCTCAAGGAGATGGACAAGATAGACAAATCAATCTTTATTCTCTCTATTTTTGAGAGGCAAGATGTAGTCTAGCCACTTCATGACTTGTCTTCCTCTTCTTGAAAACTAAAGACCTTTTCACCCTACTCCCAGGGAACATAAGTGTGGTCTTGATACTGTAACAGGAATAGTCCTACAAAAGCTTCTGTCTCCCTTCAGATTATTACAAAAAAAAGGAATTGAACTATTGCTTTTTGACATTTGTCATGTAGTTAGTTATTCCTTACAATTTATTGCTTACTATTTGCATAATGGCATCTGAGCAGCCACAAACAGACCCCATCCCAAAACCTACCTAACCTGAGATGGGAGCTTGAAGGTGTGTACAATAAAAAGAAAGGTTAGGGAGGTAGAGGAGGAAAAGGAATATTGTGCTATTGCCTAGTATTTCTAAACTACGTACTGCTGCATATTGTTGATACAGAACATGTATCTCATAAGTGTCCTCTGAACTGGTCTCATCAAACACCTGATGTCTTGTAGACTTGTTAAAAGAAAGCCTCAAGGACAAGCATAGGGGTATGCAGTAAATCAACACCCAAGAGAAGAGCAACAGAATAATTGTGAAAAAGAAATTCAACATGAGACCAACATAGAAAAGGAGAGTACAATCTGCCATCTTATTTCAGTAGCTACAGAGGGGAATCCTGTACTGTGCTCCATTATACAAGGTAGATAGACTCTTGGTTTTGAGCCTCTTTGGTTGCCACATCTGTTTTCTTTATCCCTTCACCTGACAAATCTTCCTTTCTCAAAAATGTCTGTGTCACTTTTTATTTGGTGTTTTTTTTTTTTTTTTTTTGGTCCTTCCGTATAACAATCACTAAATGGTCTATCTCATCCTGACCGGAAGCTGAACTTCATTTTGCTGCAGTAAGGGACCCTGCAGAATACTGCTGTGTGTATTCTAGACTCAGCCTGGCTCTCTCTACCACAGTATATGGCAGTCTTCTGAAATAATTTTCTGAGATATTTAACTATATGCACCTGTCTAACATGGGGCTTCTTGTCACCAAAGACTCCTAAAGGCCACCTCAAAGTTAGATATTTGCTTTTGTAATGGTTTGAAAACAAACCAGCGAGAGACTCCAAGTCAGAAACACAATTTAATAAGAAAAAAAAATAAAAGCAATAATACAAAGGAAAACCACAGACAGAGTCAGAATACAACCTGATACTCTGTAGTTAGGGTGGTGGTAGCAGTCCAGATGAAACAGTGGTCCCGTAGAAAAGATCTGGTAGCTCTTGTCCTCTGGAAATCCAGTGGGTAAGGCCCCCTGTGCTGTACTGAACCCCAGTTTATATCCAGGTGGGAGCACTTGGCTCCTCCCCCTGGGTGGAGCATCTCACAATGGGTTGATATCAGTCTATGAGTCATGCAGTGGGTCCTTCATGGTCCATTAAACAGAAATAGCTCCTGGGGGGAGCTCTGTATGAGTCATGGGGCGAGGCATGGATGGGCCCATTAACAGGGAGGACTCCTCCTGCTGGGTGGGAAAGGTGTTAACATCTCCCCTGACCTTGAACTTCTTTCCTTATCTGTTATAGCCTGGGGTGTGAGGTCTGTCCTGGGCAGCTGCTACCCATGATTTTCTTAACAGCCCATGAGCACTGACATAGAGAGTATAGAATATACAGTTATGGTTTCCCCACATAAGGATAAACTGGTCCCAGCCCCTGTAACCATGACAGCTTTGTTGAGCACAACAGTACTTCAGGAATTGTCTAAATGCTCAGCTTCTGCTACTTGTACATGTATAGCCCTTCCCAGTGCTATAAGCTGCTCCGATTGCCTCATATCAATAAATCTATTTGAAGAGCAAGGATTGTTATCAGGGACACACTCACATATAGACCTATCTAAATGGCTCTAGAGTTGCAGCTAGCTTCAATGACTGGATTGGAGCTGATGCATTACAATCACCACCTGCCCATTGGAGATTTGCCATAAGTTTTAAAAAGCTGGCCCTAAGGATTTATGTGCTTGAAGAACAGAACTTGCAATGTTATGTTCTGGAGCACCTTCTATCAACTTCCAGCAATGTGTCTATAGCTAGGTGAGATATTAAATGCTCTCACTGCCTTAAATGCCACAGAGTTGCATTTCTCCTACAGGTAGTAAAAAATGCTCTACTACATGAAAGGACATACAGATTATTTTTTTTTTTTCTGATCATGTATCTGCTACCAGACCTGCTCTCTTTATTGACAGACAGAAGCTGCATGAATTAATAAGCAATTTCTGTATCTATGAACTGCTGGATATTGTGGTTCACTGACTACTTGAGTTATAGTGGGGTAATTTGGCACATATCATGTAGAAAATACAGTAAACTGCTCACTCATGGTTTTGCTAGTCATTGGCTTTTTTTTTAGAGTAATGTAATTTTCTTTTCTGAATTCATTCAACTTACACTCAACTTGCTGTCTATTATCCATTGCAGTCCTTGTGTTTATCTGAATTTTTAGTACATTTTGTGGCAGAAACCATTACAAAGCCTGAAAACATTTCCATCACTTACGTATATTCAGACAACTTTAAGTGATTTTCTTCTAATGCAAGTTTTATTTTTCATAACCCTAAAGATTGTTTGATATGCTTTTTACAATGTACTAATTTTAATGTGTAGCGGAAGAGCTACTGTGAGTACACTATCAGTTCTGTAAATATTCATCACAGCTTACATTTGCGTCTGTATTTTTGATACAAAGAGTCTAAATACTTCATTTACATTGAAAATCATCTTTAGAAAACATATTTCAGTTCATTTCACACCGTGTTAATTGTGTAACACAGTGTAACCATTACCTTTTACCAGACACAGTTGCTCATCTAATGGGAAATGATGACTTTAACAAGGAATTATTAGATCTGTTTGATCTGAGAATGCACATGTGGACAACGGGGGCTGCTGGCTGGAACATGAACCATTTTCTCAGCCTATGAGTACATAACTGAATTACAGGTCTAATTTTATGAAGAAAAAAAATGTCAGTAAGCCTTATGTTTTGTAGCTAACTGCTGAGTGGCAAATTTTATTTAACATTTCTAAATAAATATGGGGCATTTAGTGTTACCTCAAGGCTAGTTTAAAATATGTCAGATTTTCTAAACGGAAAGTTAGTAGGCAAAACTATATTTAGTGTAGGTTAGAAAAATTTTGGACTATTCTTTCATTAAATACTGCTACAACTTTAAAACTTGATGCCGAGGGTCAGCATCTCAGAGTTTTACTACAAACTGGAGGAACCCATGCAAGTATCAAAAGATAATGTCCAACTGTTGAAATGCTGGGGTTAAACCCCCAGCTCTGAATGAGGGTTGGCATATGGATGATGTCTACAACCAGGTAAGACAGACCCTCCTGCTTGGTTTTCACCCGGGGTCAGGCCAGCCTTGGGTGGGAACTGATTAGGAGATCACCACCAGGTGTCCCAACCTTCTACATTAACTTGGAGGTGGAGCAAGAAGTCACCTCTGTAAGAGCTGACTCTGCTTGCAGTGGGGTTGGGAGGTCTATTTGCATGGGGCATGTTATGTGTGTGGGTTCTTGTTATCAGAAGTGCTCCCTGAATTTTCATAGGAAGTGGAGTTTCCAGGATGGCACAAGCAGATCATGAGTCTCTCTCCTGGTGGTTACTATATGATTGGAATTAGACTGATTGCCTGGGTCCTTCCTTCACCTGTGGCCTGGTTTTAGAATCGACTTGCTCCCTTCTTTGCTATGTCATGTGTTGTGAGTGAATACGTCGGTCTATTCATTCCTCTAGTGGTGGGCCTCCTTGGATCTTTGATGTATGATTTAAAAGTGGAGTGAAGACTTGGGCTGCTGCTCTGCCTGTTAATGATACTATCCTTCCTAGCTGGGCAAGCAGTCAGCATAAGAACTATCTAATGAGAACTATCTAACTTTTTTCAACAATGTTGTTTTAAATAGGATGTTTCTAGTTTTGTTGTTTGGGTAAGTGAGAGACTTGCAGTCTTGCTGTGATACAGATGTCTCATGGGAACATAAGCCCTGAATGTACCATATTTAACTCTGTCATTGCCATCTACTATTTTCTGGTAGAAGAATTAGTTTTGTTCTAGAAATTGAGAAAGATAAATGAAATGTCACTCTAAAATCACTTGGGAAAAGTCCAGTTTTCATAAGTCACTGAGAGACACAGCAATTTTGGGATATCTACCCTGCACTGTTGTAAGCAGAAAAGACAGCTCTCTTTCCTGATTGAGATTTCTCCCATTCAGCAGCTATACCAGTCTCAAAAGGGTTCTTAGTCTAAGCAATCATCCTATTCTGAGAGGATAAATACACTTGTTGAAGTGGACCTGAACTGATATGACTACTCTGCCTCAGGACCTGAGATAGTACCACTGTGAAACATCCCATTACAAGCTATAGCTGTAGCCCTAAGTCTCCTTGACGATAATTTCCTAGAGCTTTCAAAATAATTCAGATTCCCAAAACAATAGATTGGTGCTTAGGTTCATCATACTGGTGCTGTTGCTGTTTTCACAGCTATAACTACCATCTAAACTCCCAGGTGTCCAATTCAGTTATGTGTATAGTCTCTTGACTTCAAAGCAACCAAAAATGGTGCTGCAGCTTTCCGTACTGATTAGCTACTCAGAACACTAGCTCCAGCCTTGAGGCCTTGAAGATGGACTATTAGAGAAGCTAGGAATGTGTAGTTTGTGAATGATGTATAATTCACATAAGGTGCTGGATGCTTTCTGTCTCATAAATGCTGTAACAGAAGGGGCAGATTAAAGTCCCTAACAGCTGGAACATCTGCATAAACAACCTCCAAGTGACACCAGCTGTGTCTGAAAGAGGTCTCGTAAATGTCAAGAGAAATTGAGAAGCCTACTTTCATGTGAGATCCACAGCGGGACAGGTTATCTATCTTGGTGCTATGAAATCCAGCTGAGTCCTTCCATTGCCTACTCCCACTCTTCTCATGATGTCTGTGTGGTGGATCCTGAATGCCTACATAGCGTGCATCTTAGTCAAATCTCTCTAGGATCACTGAGAGTACGTTTGATCAGGTAAAAGACCCATAAATCCCTTTAAAAAGTGGGACCCAAAGACTTTAACAAAAGATTTTACTATCACAGACGAACATGTCCTTAGGCATGTGGTTGTCTTTTGGGATAAGTGTAAGACTGCCCATGGCCTGCAGCACATAGTAGGCTTTCAGATCAGCACAGCTTGTGGAAGTGGTGTTTAGCAGAAGCAGACCTTGTAGCATTATGTAGTCCCAGGAGGCCAAGTTATACCTGTGAGGTGGAATGTAGCTGAACTCAGGCATTGCAGACCCACCAAAGGATGGTACTGCTGAACTGTGAGCCCAGTTCCTTGTGACTCCTGTTTTCTCATTCCTCCCACTTTCCTGGTTTCATGAGCACATATTTGTGAACACTGATCTTTAAAATCTTTACATACTTCAGATTCTTTTCAAAAGGAAAGTGAGATAAGTGAGTCACAGAATCAGAATCACCGAATGGTGGAGGCTGAAGGAACCTCTGGAAGTCATCTTGTCCAACCCTGCTCAAACAGGGTCACCTGTTTGAAGGTTGAACAGGACCAGGTTCACGTAGCTTTTGAATATCTCCAAGGATGTAGAGTACACAACCTCTCTGGGCAGTGTGTTCCCGTGTACCATCACCCTCACAATAAAAGTGTTTTCTCATGTTCAGAGAGAACCTTTTGTGTTTTGGGTTGTGTCCATTGCCTCTTGTTATGTCATTGCACACCATCGAAAAGAGCCTAGCTCCATCCTACAGTCTTCGTTCAGATATTTATGCAGTTTGATGGGATTCCCCCTGAGCCTTCTTCAGGCTCAATAGTTCCAGCTCCATTTGTATTGGGGGATGCTCCAGTTCCATAATCACCTCTGTGGCCCTTCAGTGGACTGTCTCCAGCATGTCCATATTCTCTTCTGCTGCGGAACCCAGAACTGGACCCAGTACTCCAGATGTGGCCTCACCAGTGCTGAACAGAGGTCAAAGATTGCATCCCTTGATCTGCTGCTCCTAATGAAACACACGACATTTAGCTTTCTTTGTTGCAAGGTCAAAAGCCACTTACATTCTTACAGAAATGTAACTAAAGATACACAAAAGTTTTTTCACATTTTGCCTAATCCTCCAAATTCAAATATTTAAATGTTACTGTGAATAATTTAATTTGGTTTTTTATTTCAGCATCTGAACTAGGTCTTTCACTGAGTGAAGAACAAGCAGAAATCAAAAGTTGTGTTGAACCTGGGAGAGCACTACACTCTAGTGCACCTTTACATGCCAGGGCAGTTCCATTTACTTTACTGGAACCAGCCTTGTATGGATAAGGGCTCCAGAACACAAGAAATTACCCTCTCTCAGCCCTCTTTATCTAGACCTATGTGCAAATAACAACTAGCAATGCATTTTGAAAGTTGCTAAATGTTATCTGAATTATCTGAATCTGATTTAAATCCCAATATATTAGTGTTTGCAGCAGAATTTGACTCATTTCAGCAGACTTAAAATGCCTACATCTGTTCAATAGTAAACACTTTGGATTTTTAGTGCCCCAAAACAGGGGTGCAAAATGATAGAAATATAAATATGATAGGTTTGATAAAAATATAATCTACGTATCTCAACAGTTTACTTAGAGAAGTTAAATATCTAAAATTATACAGTCAGCTATATGGTCTGATTTTCAGTAAAGCAAGGGTCTCACACCCACCTTGTAATCAGGGTTGGAAATTACTCATATTAACCACTCATATAATGCCATACAAAAAGAAAGTACCTGACAGTTCTATATTCAGTGAAGGCAGCAGTTAGTGGAGTCAAGATAGTTCATTGTTCTCTTTCAAGGCTACTATGCTATATTTTGAATATAAAGAAAATATAAAGTCATTCTGAATCCAGTAAGACATTATATTTTCCTCTGAAATTGGTATTATTTTGATTCCTCTCTCAGTCTCTGTATTGGCTTTGAGATTCTCTGCCTCTTAGAATGTGCTATCAGAAATGTCCTTGCATTTCTGGGCAGCTTAAAGGAAATAATTTTTATAGCTTTGATTTTTCTTCATTACACTGTTATTTATTTAGCTTATATGATGGAACACTGATAAATTGGGCTTTTGCTCATATTTTGTTATCACATTGCTTTAAACTACAATGCTCAAACCTCCCAGTAAGCAAAAGCAAAACTGGAGAGATTACATCTTTGATAAGATTACAATCTCCTCTTGTAAGTAATATTAAAATTGACTCTCTGAATATAATAAAGAATTTGTCCAGTTATCTTTAATTGATCTCCCTAGAAAGACAGTACAGACTGCAAATGAAATTGCAGTACATTACAAATCAAAGTAATATTATAAAATCAGAGAGTAAGGCAAAATGGCAATTTATGCCTATCTTGAACCTTAAAAGTTGTAACTTTCCTCTAATGGACAGGAGAGGTAATTTCCTGTTTATGGAAACATAAGTAAGACATCTAGGACAAGACAAAATACATATTAAACATCAAGATGTTGAAAAATGTTTTCCTTCTTTATGAGTATGGTTTGGTTTAATAAATCCATGAAGAAAATCTGGAACAAAAGTATAATTTCCATAAATAATGTCTTAGACATTACTAATCACAATGGATTCAAGACATTTAAATTTTATTGCTGCCTTTATCTGAGATCATTCCATTCCTCTAGTATTAGCCTCCTCCTACACTTTCTTCAAGACAGTGGGCTGGAGCCCCAGGCTTCAGGGACCCCAAAATTATACATAGAAATTTAGTGACAAGTAGTGAAAGATAACACAAAGGGGAAAAGGGAGAAAAAAAACCCAAGAAAAACAAGAAAAGAGAGCTGCTCTCTCTACTAGATGGCTAGCTGAGAGAGCAGGAGGGAAGAATAGGAAGAACTGTCTCTTCCCCCTTCCCTCTCTCCTGGAAACACTCCTGGCCCTTCAGACTCTCTGAAAGAAACACAAGAAAATGTAAAGACAACTCCCTCCCACCACCACCCCGAAGGGTTACTTGCTCACTGAGAGAAAGGTGAAACCACTGTGGGGGGGCTGGTCCAGCTGTTTCTCCTTTTGTGCTGGCAGGTGGGGGGTGCAGGCAGGCAGAGGGTCCGTCTCCGCTCCGGGGCCAAGGGCCACCTGGCTGTTTTCCATGTGCCGAGAGGAGGGGGTGCAGGCAGCAACCAGGGTCCGTCCCTGTCTCCCCTCTTCCGGGACTGAGGCCACGTGCATCGCCTTCCCACGTGCCGGGTGGTGGGGGCAGCAGGAAGAGGCTCCCTCCCCCTCTCCGCCGGGACCGAGGGACACATGCGCCGCGAGACCAGCCGCGGGGCCTAGGGTTCCGTCGGCACGTGATCCGGGATGGACCCCGCCGGCTCCAGCCAAACCCCAGCCTCCCCCCCTCCCAACTGCTGTTTTAAGGGAAAACTGAATTTTACCAAACAAATAAGTACACTTATAGATAGGTGTTTGGAAAGTCCCTCAAGGTCCCTTTTAAGATGTATGTGCACAATCTTGTAGTCTTTGTAGTCATCACCTTTATGGATGCGATTCAAGATAGACAGTCTGTTGCAGACCCCAGTGTATAGTGGTGGCCTTGCACAGTTTTGACGAACTCTTGGCATTATCATTTCACCATTTCTTACAGATTCAACAGGCCCTCTGGTCACTGCAGGATACCAGTTCTTGAGAGACTGTCACATTAAGACACAGCATGCCCTTTTAAACTCTTCAGCCTGCTGTTTTCCAGTTATTATTTGTATATGTGTACCCACAGATACCTATGAAATTATTCACACACACTCACAGAAGATACTTTTTTTCCTCACTAAAACTTGGCTACTTGTTTAAGTGTATATGAGAAAGGTGGTGAGTAGGTTTTCCCCCGTATCCTGCTAAGAATCATAAAGTCATAGAATGACTACGGCTGGAAAGGACCAAGAAGTGCTAACCAGGTTTATTAAATAACTTTGAACAGTACTGACAATTTCTGCAGATGCTGTTTATGCTGAATGTCTCCAGTGAAGTCACTTGCAGGTAGAAATATATAAGTACTTCTGGTTATATGTTTATGACAGTATTCTTGTGACTCCATCTTGTTAAGTCACTCTTTTGTAGGTTATGAAATGGTTGCTTCAGTTATTTAATGTCTTTATCATATGTTGTGTGTTGGTGTACGTGTATGTATATAAGAGCATAAGGAAATATCTGGAAATACATGGTGAAATTCTCTTTCATTAATACTACATTTACAATGTTAATGTCTTATTGCAAATAAGCAAAGATGCTTAAATACTTGGTGTGATATGATTAATTTCATTATTCATGACCTGTGCTACTTGAGCACTTAAACTCTCCCAGCCCTGATTCCCTGCTGTATCAGGTATTGTGCAAACCACTAAATCAGCTGAATAAGAACTTTTTTCTTTTGCTGATATAGTGTCAGTGATGCATCTCCACAGATGAGAAGAGGAATATTGTGTTCAATGTATCTGCGAACAATAACAAGTTGAAGTGCTGGGATTAAACCCCCAGCCTTGAGTGAGGGTTGGCATATGGATGATGTCCACAACCAGGCAAGAAAGACCCTCCTGATTGCTTTTCAACCCAGGGTCTGGCCAGCCTTGGGTAGGAACTGGTTATGAGATCACCACCAAGTGCACCCACCTTCCACATTAACTTGGTGGTGGGGCAAGAATCCACCTCTATAAGAACTGACTCCACTTGCAGTGGGGTTGGGAGGTTTGTTTATGTAGTGTATGTGTTGTGTGGGAATTTTGGCTATTGGAAGGGCTCCCTGACTCTTCACAATAAGTGGAGTTTCCAGCATGCCAGGGTCAGTACATGAAGCTGTCTCTGAGTCCCTACTATATAACTGGGCTCATGGCCTGGCTGCTACCATTGCTTATGGCTTGGCTTCTCGGCTAGCTCCCTCCTTTCTTCATGTCCACTGTGGTGGGAGAGAGCATTGACTTGTTCCTGTCTCTGATTGTCTGGCACTTTGGATCTCTGGTGTGTGATGTGGGAGTGAAGGGAGGAGTTTGGCTGCTGGTCTGCTTGTTAATGATAATAGCATTCTATATTGGGCAGGTGGTCAGCAGAAGACAAGTGTAACACAATTGTACAAATAGCTCATTTTTATATTCTGTATTTCTGTTAGACAGACTAATAAAGGATCATTGGAAAATTTAGGATGGAAGGAGCCTTCTGCTTGTGGCTAACTATGAGCTCAGCCCAAGATACTCAGGGCTTTACCAAGTCAGTTCTTGAAAATCTCCAAGGATAGAGACTGCCCAACCTCTCTGGGAGAACAGTTCTATTGCTTAGCAGCCCTCATTTTGAATTTTTTTTTTCCTTACATCTGTGCTGTTCTCTGTTATTTCAACTTATACCTATGTCACCCTTCTACCATGCATCTCTGTGAAGAGCCCTTGTCCTTCATCTAAATCTAGCATTCAGGGTCCCCCTGCAGCCATGTCTTCCCAAGGCTGGACAAGCCCAGTTTCTTCTGTGACAATAAGCTTAATTTATGTGAAGAGTCATGACATTCTTGTACAGAAACCTGTAGAAAATGTCTTTCTTACATTATTTGACTAAATAAGTCAAGTTTTGTTGAGCCTGTGTATGTCTGGTTGCTGTGAGACCCCACCTGGAGTACTCCATCCAGTTCTGGAGCCCCCATTACAAGACGGATGTGGACCTTCTGGTGCGTGTCCAGAGAAGGGCCACGAGAATGATCCGAGGGCTAGAGCAGCTCGCCTATGAGGACAGACTGAGAGAGTTGGGGCTGTTCAGTCTGGAGAAGAGAAGGCTCCGAGGTGACCTTATTGTGGCCTTCCAGTATCTTAAGGGGGCCTACAAGAAAGCTGGGGAGGGACTTTTTAGGATATTGGGTAATGACAGGACTAGGGGGAATGGGGCAAAGCTGGAAGTGGGTAGATTCAGACTGGATGTGAGGAAGAAGTTCTTCCCCATGAGAGTGGTGAGACCCTGGAATGGGTTGCCCAGGGAGGTGGTTGAGGTCCCATCCCTGGGGGTCTTTAAGGCCAGGCTGGATGAGGCTCTGAGCAGCCTGATCTAGCTGGAGGTGTCCCTGCTCATGGCAGAGGGGTTGGAACTGGGTGACCCTTGTGGTCCCTTCCAACCCTGACAGATTCGGATTCTGATTCTGTTTTTGCAGAATACTTAGTAGTGTTGGCTCGATGGTTGGACTTGGATCTTGGAGATCTCTTCCAACCTAAAGGATTCTATGATTCACACTCACATTGAACTTAATGAATGTGTTAAAAGGTCAAATACTGCTAAGATGAATATTTTTCATTTTCAGTTAGAAGAGAGTGGAGGCAGAAGCTTAGAGTGGTAAGAATGGAGAGTTTTTTTGTTTTATCACTTCTTATGGTTATGAAACTGATAAGATTAATGACAGTAGCATAGCTGACAGCTATGATTTTCATCTAGAAACAACAAAGGGATCCTTGTAAGATTAGTCTGAGTTATAGGAAAGGTAAAATACATACCCGAGTAGGTGACAACCGTTACAGGTCTGTAAAGTCCTACAGTCTTGATGATGGAAAAAATATTTTTAGATGTAAGAGACATCATTTGCCACAGTTCCTCTATGAGACTCCTACAAGAGAATTTTGAGACAAATTGCAAACTACTTGAGCTGGTCAGATTCCCTGCCAAATCTTTTCAGATTCTAATCTAAAAGGATTATTCAGCAAATGTAGTCATTCCTTTCTGGTTCAATAACAAACAAGATAACTTTGATTATTAAAATCAACTCACAGTTATTTCAAACATTATTTGAACAAAATTATTTGATGACCAAAAGAATTTTCATTCTGTACAAAAATATAGGAAGACCTGGAAGAGGTCGGGATTGGATCTGGGATGGGTCACAAATGAATGCAATAAACAACAAGCCAGGGGAAGAAAAAATTGAAAGGATAGCTGTGAAAAATTTTAATAGTGTTATGGCTTGCCACACACACAGAGCTTGGGAGTTACAAACCATGGAGAAGTTTTGCCTTGTTTTATGTGTCTAGCTAGAGGGTTCATTTCATGTCAGTATGTAAATAAGCTGACACAGGTAAAAGGGATATATGTCAATCCAGAGGTTCTGAAATTCAGCCATGGGAAAGGTATTTCTTCATGTGTACTGTGCAACTACATTTGTTTTTCTGTGTACTAGGTGGCTAAAACATCTGACTAAATGACGCCCTGCAAAGGTTTGCAGTGTTAACATTCATTACAAATTACAGAATTTACTTAGTTCTGCAAAAATACCTGCACTTTTTTTCTCTTTCAATCTGCATTATTCTAGTCATCTGGTACATTGGACAATTTTGTTCGTAACATTGTCAATATCACATTGTGCACACCACAGCTCAATGCAGTTCTTGTGTTTCTCTCTGTTCTCATGTCTAAAATTTTCTAGGGCTTATTCTTTAATATTTATACAGCTAATTAGACTTTTCCATTCAAGATGTATTAAATTAGTTTTGTATGTTTGGTCTGTCAATAAATTTAAAAAGAGTATTCCACTTCTGGTTTTGTATTTCAATGAACTGGTTGTAGAATGACCATGTGTGGTCAAAGAAACTTTCAAAGTGATAGACTTTTTTTTTTTTTTTTTTTTTTTTTTTTTTTTTTATGTTAATCTCACCCTTTATCAGAAAGCTTAAAGTGTACATTCAATTAGTGAAGATGAAAGATCACTGAAGATGAATGGACACTCCAAACTCCCAATGACAGTTGCTAGGTCCACACCTTCACTCAAGAAAATAACATAAAAGTCCTATTAAAATATGATTGCCAAAATCTCTAGTGGACAAACAATGAAAAAGAGGAAAAACATTCAAGGTTTCTGACAAATGGCTGGAATCAAATTAGACTGAAGGTAGAGCCTTCAATGGGAACATTAGGTAACTTTAACTAACCAGTTACAGATCAGAGAATAAGTACTGCTAAAGATAGTAGGACCTGTATATTTTGCATGTGATGTTAACAGATTTCTTAAGTTAGTAGTCATAAAAACAACAAAAGGGCGTGCTATTTCTTTTTGATAACTAATAAAGATATTTTAGGAGAGTCTATCAAAGATGATGACTCAATAATAATAGGAAGATTAAAACAAGAAAGTTTATTATTTGTAATTTTAAAGGAGAACATTGAAGTCTGGAAGCTATATGCACAGAAAAATCTCAGAGGAGCCTTAGCGTCTGTTGGTCAAAGATGCCAAAACTGTCTTGTATTGATAGCTTAAATAAGGGGGAGAAAAAAAAAAAACAAAAGCCACCCAAACAAACCAACCACATAGAAAAAGACTGAATTCAGTCCCATGTGGATGAATATAATCTCTAAAATAGAGTAAATACATATTGCACAAGAGACATTTCGGTTGCGACCATAAAAGAAATCCATAAAAATCAACTGGATAATTAAAAATATTTTACCACACATAGCACCACAGTCATGAAAAAACCCTGCTAACTTACTGGCATGATCTCAGCAGTATGTTGCTAAAAGATTTTGGGAATATTTAAAAGAAATAAAAAAATTAAAGACATGAGGGAAAGCAGAAAAAGAATAACATTGAAACAAACTCTGCAGATAACTAAGCTTGTGAATGCAGAGGAAGACTTATATCTTGACTTATGTAGGTTGAACTTAGAACAGTTAAGATGACTAGTTCATGAAGTCACTGGAGGCAGAAAACCTCATGAAATAATCAGCATCTCTAAATCAAAGAATGCCATTTAAACTAATTGTGTTCATGGGAGGTTAAAACTGTGAAGGAAAAGGTATGGAGAAGGATATTACAATGAGTAAATTAATTGGAAGTCTGCCTTGCTGCAGGTTATCAGAGGTTAGTCTACTTGGTATAGAAGATGAAGTCTAAAAGGAACATAAACGTATTTTATATGTTTTGGGGGACTGAACACCAAGGAGGGATTAAAATGATTTAAACAGAAAAAATTGGCCAAAAGAAAAACCAAATGAGCCCTTTCTGGAAGGGGTCATAACAGCTGACAGGAAACACTAACAGAGAGGTATGGTTTCTATACCATAGAAGCTGTTGCAGCTTAGATAAATCACAGAGGAAATCAAGACAAGGATTGTATTTTGTTGCATCTGTAAGGCACTTGAACAGTAAGCAGCCATGAAGAGAAATGGGAGACACAAAGGATTTAGTGCAACATTTAGGACTGACTTCAGGTTTGATTTAATGGATTTGCTATACAAAAGGATGCAATGGTAGTCTAGATGGAGTTTTTATTGTGTCTTCCTTGAAAAGATCTGCCAAGCATTGGGTCATCCTTCTTAGTCATTGGGATACATTTGGATGGATATAGATGCTTTTCTGTTTAATTGCGTTAGTTCACTTGATTTTAGTTAGTGTCATTGCAGAGCCAGGCTAACATATCTAAAGTCATGTTAATTGACCATGTTGTCATGTCCCTACCCCTGACACTTTCCTGAGGCTAACTAAGCCTGAAATGCAGCAGCCTATTTTTGTCAAGTGTTTTTCAATTGGATTAAAGCCTCCTGAGCAAGTAGCACTGAGAATTTCACTTATAGCCTGAACAGAGGGCATAAATAACAAGTGCAGAATTTTTGCAAATCTTTTGGTACTGAATGCATTTCACCTCACAAAATCCCCTTCTCAGCTAAAAAATTAAGCACAGAGCATCTTCTGCTGATTAATTGTATTTTAGAACAGCTAGGAAGATGTAAATTGGTTTCAGAAATTAGGTTTCTAAGGGGAAATTTTGATTAAATCCCTAGCAACAATAAATCGGCTATAAAAACAAGCAAAGTAAGACAGGTGTTTTTTTTCCTTATGGATGCCTTCTTATGTGGGAAGTAACATAGATATAATATTGGTGTATGAAAAAGAAGTAGCATTTACAAAATTATAACATTACTTTATGAATACATATTAAAATAAATCGGTTCTTACATTCATATTTTACATATTAAAATAAATCGGTTACATTACATTCTGGAAATGACAACATAAAGAGAAACTATTCCTTTTATTTTAAGCAGTATTATCTTTAGCAACAGTAGTTCAATGATTTTGTTTTTATTTTTAAACAGCCAAAGCACATGGTAACTGATTGATAATGCAGGTAATGGAGTGATACTACAAAGTGATCTCTATTTTCTGTGATGGAACAACTTAGAAGAAATGCACTTTTGGAAGGAATATAATAGTCAGCAGCCATTTTCAGTTATATCTAAATTAAATCATGCGTCTTCATAGCTTCCCTGTTAACCATTCAAAATTAAATCTGCATTTTCTGCAAGAACATGAAAATCTAAAATAATGTGTGAATTATTATAATAACATTCACATAAATTTTATGAAAATCTGAATAGCCTTCTGCTCTGATGACAAAGATGACAACTACGGACAAGGTAGCCTATAAAAGGCATAAGAACTGTGTATTGCATTTTTTATTCCTTAAAATTGCTCTTTATTCCCAGTGTTTATTAGGATGTTAAATGTTCTTTACCCACATTGGAAATGTATAAAAAGTTATGTGAAATGAAGAAAACAGTTTATTTCAGATGTGAGTCTCAGTTTTTATTTTTTTCTGTGCTGGAACAAGATGAGTAATACATGGCCTAGGTCATGAATCAAAATCTCAGGTACTCCCTTAGCAAATAGTTTAGATAATAACAGTGACTGTAAAATAATTGATAGAGTCTGGAAAAAGTCCTGGTAAACCCGTAACAATAATTTCTGTTATTTGGAGGATGATTTAAGATATATAATGCACACTAAAATGTCTATAAAATGATGCAATCAAGACAAATATGAATAGCTTTATTTGAGTAGATACATTTTTTTCATGTTTCTTGGTATTTGAGAGTCGTTTTTTTTTTTTTTTTTTTTTTTTTTCCCCCTAGAATTTCATGTATACTTGCTTAAAATGCTATTACTCTAGACAAGCAAATTTGCATCTAAGCAATTTTGAATTTTCTGGAAAAAAAAACCCCAAACAACTTCCTGTCATCTCTATTCCAAAGGTATTTGTATTTCCTATCACAGAACCATAAGAGTTGGAAGGGAGATCTAGTCCAACCCTCCCCCAGCCAAAGCAGGCTCACCTAGAGCGGATTATACAGGAACACATCCAGATGGGTTTTGAAAGTCTCCAGAGAAGGAGACTCCACAGCTTTTCTGGGCAGCCTGTTCCGGTGTTCTGTCACCTTCACAGTAAAGTTTTCCTGATATTGAGGTGGAAATTCTGGTGTTCCAGTCTGTGCCCACTGCCCCTTGTCCTATCACTGGGCACCACTGAAAAGAGACCAGCCCCATCCTCTTGACACCCACCCTTTAGATATTTGTAAATGTTGATAAGATCCCCTCTCAGCCTTCTCTTCTCCAGGCTAAACAGCCTTAGCTATAGCTAGCTCTGTCACATCAGCTGAAAATAGTAAGGGTGCCACAAAAAGTGACCTCACCGAAACTGACAGGCTCAGTGAAATTAATTTACATAAGTGGAATTGAGGGAAAATTTTTATCTACTAAGAAACGGAGAACAAAGATCTAGAGTGGACTAGAAACAAGGACAGTGTAGAGATAAGACAATGAGATCATTAGGTCAAGTCCTTCAATCAGCTAGTCTATTTTTCAGACCTAGGCTAACTCACTGACAAACGTACATTATTACTCTTCAATCACACCTCAAGTCTGCAAGCCTCTTGATGTCTAGAGACTTTGAATTGTTTTGCATGATTTGTGCAGTCACATTTCAACTTTTTGTCTGCTCATCAGCCATTAGCTTACACAAGAAGCAGATGCTAGGGTTAAAGCCAGACCAACGTCATCCTATTTTTCAGACAGACTTTTATTTTAATTTCTAACAACTAATCTCTTTGTAAAAGAGGTAATATTAAAAATGCTGTGTGAAAAAATTATGTAGACAGAACAAAATCTGCATACCCATATTAAATTAATTGCAAAAAAGCCTTTATACCCTACACTAGAATTTAATATGACTTTGAGGATATGTAATCTCTGAAAGATAACACTTTTGAAAATAGGAGGATTATTTTCTGGTTTGAATGTGTGAAAATGTTATAAATAAATCCTGCCGCCTTCACAGTCAACTAAATGGCAATATATCTGCACGTGCATGGGGTAGCATAAGACAAAAAGGTCCATCTGCAGATTCGCTGTCCACTCCCATTAGTCTTCTTGTTTGGCGAACTGAAAGTGAATCATCTGGCAGCATTTATGCAGAAAAAAAATTACAGCAATAATATGAGATGTTGAAATGCTAAAAAATCATCTTCCTAGGAGGGTTCTGCCAATTAGGAGAGGACTGATAAGACTGCGTTACAAGAGGTAACTCAGTATGGTTCAGGATCAGAAATGGCAAAGAAACGTGGGAGGAGGAACAAGAAAGAGAAGAAGAAACAATGTGCAAGAGGAGTTTGAGACCAAAAAAATTTAAAAAGCTTTTGACACCAGTCTAGCTGGTTGTATGAACAGAAGAATGGAAGGTGGTTCTAAAGATTTGTGCAGCTGTGCAGTGCAGGGACTGGGTTGATGTAAATGAAAAGCTACAAGTAAAGGTATTGAAGAGAGGAGCCTATAACAGGAGTACGTTGTTGAGCCTCTATTGAATGCTTTTTCATAGCCCACTACTGGTAGCCTTGTATTCAAATGCTTCAGAATCTCATGTGTGTTACCTGTCAAATATTGTGAGATAGGGAAAAAACATGATTAACCCTTCAGGGAAGACCAACACAGGGAAAAAAAAAAAAAGTAATTTCTTTGTCTAAGGACATAAACACACTTAGTGACAGAACAATGAACTGACTCCTAAATCTGCTTGCTTCTCCAGACATGGATCACTCTTTTTCTGGATTTTCTGTCTTGTATACTTTAACTGTGATACACATCTTTCAGAAATATACATTTATGTCTACTTTAGAACAGAAGATGATAACCTGGTACAGACAATAAAGTTATTCCTACTGAATTTTAGAAAGATTTTTAATAAATAACTTTTATTGTGAGGAGAAATTTCAGTACCAGAGCAAAAAATTCTCATGGATGGAAGTGAATACGGATTCAGATTACATGTATGTAATTAGACCTCTGAGGATGCAGCCAATACACTCTAAGATTGAGCCACTCACCAGAAGTGTAGCTATTTGGAATTAATTTCTGCATTTTTATGTAGTTAGAAGAAATTCCCTGAAGATGTTAGAATATGGACAGACCATAGCAACAGACATCAAGTGAATTGCATTCTGTTATATATCAGAACAAGGGCAAGGCCAGGGTAAAAGTCAGGTCCCTCTGAAGTTCCTAAGCATGTATATCATGCTGCTTTCCTAGTTACTCTTAAAACATCTGTCCTACACTGGTAGTTGTGAAAAAGAGCTACTCAGAGCTTTATTGTCTTCAACATATGATTAAAATCAATGTCAGAACAGTGGCTGAATCTCCAGCATAGAACAAACTAGCTCCTGGCAGCTCTAGTCACCCAGTATGAGGGCACTGACATCTATACAGGTATAAACATTAAATTTATCTAATTACAGAGTTCTTAACTAGTTGCAAATTTGATTAACCTCTTCAATGTTTGCTTTCAAAAACTAGAGCATTGTCATGCCTCTTTCATTCCAAAATGAGAAAATTATTTGTTCAAGGACTCAGTTGTGCTTAAGCACAAAGTATAGAGGTTGCTTACAACTGCTAGAAATACCCTGCATTCCCTTTTTTAATAAGAGATACTGTTCTCTGAGTGACAAAAGAAAGCTGTGAAATAGAGCTTTCACTTTGTGTGAGAAATGGTTTGGAATATATTTCCGAATCATTATGGTAAGTATGTTTCTCCTTATTGTGTTTATGCATTAGAATTTAAAAAGGCATTGTTTTCCTCATGAAAATATTGCTAAACCTAAAAGCTAAGGATGACTTTCAACATGAATGTTCCCTTTTATATCTGAGGAGCATTAGTCTTTTCTGTTTTTCACTTGTAAGTCCCCTACTTAAACTCCTCTCTTGTCCATTCAAGGAACAGGAACTATACTAGGAATCCTGGATGAAAAATAATCAGAAAATGTAGCAGAAAAGACGATATAGCTCAGAAATTATAGTGAGTGACAGTGCTACATGTAAAAACATTTTTTTAAATGGTTTTGAATAGCAAGAATACTCTGAGACCAGAGCAGGTTTATGTGCAGTTCACAGAGCTCTGTCTAGGCTACAGCCATGGCTCTGGATTATGTTACCTAAGCCTATTGCCATTCTTGCTCTAAGCTGCCCTCCTTATCTAGTAGTAGAAGCTGCAGTCTTTCTGTGGTGCTTAGACTGTGTTAAGCAGGCAGGAAATCATTTAGGAAAGTTAGATACCAGCATTTTGTTCAGTGCTGTAAGACTGGGAGCTTGCATGTGGCCAATACACAACTACAGTTCCCTTCTTCAAGAATAACACCCACAGCTGCCTGTGTGGTACAAGGTAACTCTGTTAGTGATGTCACACTAAGTTATGTCTGCCAAGTGATGTGACAAAACCATGTTTTCCCATTGTGTGACCAGTGAGAATAGTTACATCAAATGGATGTGGAAAGAAAGATTTATCCTTTACTTTGATTGTGTGTCTCTGTGATTCTGTTGGAAACACACACTGAGCTCTGCAGTCCAGTATTAACTTTCTTAAGCAGATGAGGGACAGCTTTGTATATTATTCAAGTAGACCAGAAGCTTCTTTGTATGGCTTTTCTACAGACAGGAAGCCTGATGAAGACAGAGAAGACGAAGTGCTGAGCTTGGCACATCCAGATCTTTTCTTACTTTGAAATAAATCTGCCCAATAATTTTTTAAAATTTTAAATAAATAAATAAATAAAGCATTTAAGCTACATATTCACTCAAGTTCGTGAACTGATAACTCTCCTAGAAGTGTTGTTCTGATGCATTCCAGTGGCTCCCAGGAGGCTACCGTAGAATCAGCTCATAATGCTGGAGAATTCTAGTTCTCCAAATATGCCTTGCAACAACTCAATGCTGTCGCCTCCAGAGAAACCAGAAAGTTATTTCTCATGTCACAGACAAACAGAAGTGCATTGTCAAGTATGATCAATATTACATTTGTTTGTATTGTATAATTGATACAACATGATACAAGTTGTATATATTTAGTCCTGGTTCTGCTGTTTGAAAATGGTGGCTGCTGAAATTGTACAGAGCTGTATTTTAGGAGAAAAACTCCTTGCCCTTTTATCTCAAAGGAGGTGTAATAGAATATAGAAAAACACTCAAACGAGCTACAATGATGCCAAAAAAAAGTTTTGCACAAAGTTTAGGTATCTGAAAACTGGATGTTTAAGTAAGAGTTAAACAATTTAGTTTACCTTTATAGGAAATACAAAGAAAAATAGTTACTGAAAATAGTCTGATCTATCTATGACCATTTTTATGGAGATAAATTACTATCTACAGGTGTTGTCTTTTATCTCCACTGGCTACAGCAGGATCTTGTGGTGGCTAGCTTAGTCTCAGAAATTAAGATTTGGGTTTCCTAGTAGGTGCAGATAAATCCCATTAGAGTAGCTATAGAGACTAGAGCATGGTCATCTAGCTGATACCTTAAACAAGGAACAGATCCATATCTCTCTCCAGGCTCACTTGCTTCTGCTAAATAGTAGAACTGAACTCAAGTGTAGTTGATTTGGCTCAGTTACATAATGCTGAAGCACTATATTTGATTTTATTTGCAGGAAAGGAAGAAAAATAATCCCATTTGTTGTGAGATTTTTTTTTTTGTTATTTATTTTTTTCCCACAAAACTAAAATATTATTTTGAAAATTAAGTTATAGCAGGATAATTTTTTTTATATAGAGCTGATCTAATTTACCTCGAGTGGCAGAGTCCTATTCTTTTGGAGTGGAAAATCTGATGTCTAATCCCTCTTTTACCAGGAAATAATGAGTACTGTAACTGTGCAGCATGGTGGCAGCTATGGAGATCTACTTTGTTTTTTAAAAATCCAGAATTCAATCCTTCTGATGAGATGAATGTAGGAGGAGAATAATCGCTAATCTTTCACAAAAGTGTTACTAAAACTGGAGGAACAAATTTGGCATATGTCTTCTTCTTATCTGTTACTCAAAATTATCAAGAAATAAGCCTTTAAATTAGGCAGCATTTCAAAGAACTAAAAAATGCATAACCAACTTTGATATTTGTCATTCTGTCATAAATTATCTTGCTTTTTCAATGGAACATAGTTGTTTCTAATTAAATGCTTGCTGGCTACTGAATCAATAGCTGCGCTTTGCTTTTCAAGCAAAATTTAAATGCAACAACCCATGTGATAATCAGGGAGTTTACAAGCTAGCTGGCCAGATCCTGCCATTTGGTCTCTGCTTTATTGTTCTTTAGGTGCCAGTTATGGTCAATCCATTGTGTTTAAATTGTTTGCCATCACTGTTTCCCTCTTTTTCAACTGACAACACGCAGCAGGAGAGAATTTCAAAATGTCTGGCAAACTCATTACTCCTCATAACTACTGCTGTGCTCAGCTAACTGGAGTTGTGGCAGCTTAAGCCTTAAATGGAGGACAGCATACTAAACATGATATTCATTAGCTTTCTTTTTGACAATTATTTTTTCCTTTTTCTATTAAAAACTGCTCTCAGAAGAAGAATTTCAGTTACTTAAATGAACAGCAAATCAAAATATAAGGTGTTTTAAAAGGAAAACTAAGGTCCTGGAATTTTCATACATAAAAGTTTCTCTACATAACATTACATACTATAGAAAGATACTCTTACACTTACATTGTTTCTTCCGAAATGCTTTGCAATACACAAGATTTACAAAAATCACCTATGCATCAGATTTTTGGATAATAGTAGAGAAGAGACATAGCCTCTCCCTATGGCGATTCTTTATGAAGTGATGTACAGGTGATATACCCCCTACAGATAAATCCCAAGATCCAGGCTGTATCAGGATTACTGTCCTATCCATACAACAAAGCTTGTTCCTTTTGTTGTTTTTTTTTAGTTGTTGTTTGTATTTACATGCCCCTTTTGTTGTTTGGTGTGGTGTTGTGGTGGTGTTTTTTTTTATTTCCCCCCCCCCCAACCCCAGAGAGGGCTGAGTATACCAAGAAGACATTGGGAGTGCATTGTATGTTTTCTGTGGAGTGTTCTCTACAGAGACTTTTACATCATCAGAGACTGCACTTCGACTCCCTGTCCCAGACTGTGAACATAAGATGCAGACAATCTCAGTCATCAGAAATTGCCAACGTGATCATGGAAATTGAAGGTGGATTGAAAGGACTAAACAAATTTCTGTCACAACCAGTTCTTGAACATACTAGTCAGAGAGCCCTCAGAAAACAAGTACTTCAGTTAGCAGCAGAGAGATCTGAATGAACTAATGCTGATGATCAAACCATTATCGCACCATCCTTCCAAAAACAGATATCCATTTGACTGCCTTATGCTTCGGACTTCATACTTCGTGGTTTTATGGGCAATTCTGTTGTCATGAATTGATGATAAAAAATCACCTATCTGTCAGGTTGCGACAATCTGCCCCTCCAAATAGAGGGGCTTCAGGTGAGACATAGTATTCGTCTCCCAAGGGTAGGTTGAAAATATTTTTTTTCTATGCTCACAAAGTACCACTGAGATCAAGGGTCACTGAACAAACTGCTTAATTTATTTAGAAACAACACCAATCAAAACTTAGAGTTCAAGAAAGGAAGTAGGTATATATATATTACAAAAAGGAGAACCCAGAGGGGTAGGATTAGTGAGAGGAAAGGAGGGGACTTAGTCCAAATAAAGACTAGAAGTCCAGGGAAGAAAGTGGTTGTTTTCTTGGGGGGGTGTGTGTGTATTTACACACACCCAGGTTACCAGTTTGGTGTCCAAACAGTGACGGTCGGAAGTTGCAGTGGTTGATGGGATCCATAGTTCTTGATGGCAGCCAGAAGTTCCGAGGTCCTTTGGGATACGCAGTCTCCGGCAGTGCGGTGATGAGGGGGATGGTGGCGGCACCAGCAATGGCTGCAGTCCGTGCCGCAGGGGGTGGTTCCGCACCAAGAGCCGCAGCGCGCACCAGCCCTCTCAGCCCCAGGAGGGCTCAGTTGTGCCAGCAGCTGCCAGAAAGCAGCTCCGTGCTGACAGCCAGGCAGGCGGGCGACAGCAAAACCCGATTCCGTGCCATGCCGTTGGGGGGTGGGGATTTGTTTGTCACATCTGTATTTCTGAGTTTTCTTTTATTCATCTCCAAGCTGCTTTGTTCCTCCCAATACAGAAGGAACGTTGATGGGGCTGGCTATCTCTAGTTTCTCTCCAACCATGGGACCAGGATTTCGTAGTGTTGATGATAGCACCATGTTAGAGTAAAGAGAGAAAATAAAAACATCCTTTGTTTCAGTTCCATTTCCTAACTTGGTATATTAGCTTAGCTTGAAGGATGCTATCAGTCAAAGAGGCTTTTTTAAGGAGAACTTTTTGAAGTATTGTTGGTTTCCTTTTTCTCCATATCTCATCAGATTTGCTATGTGATTGTACAGTGACATTAAGGCAATTCTTGGGCATTTTGGAAATCATTGAATGTTGAAATTTTAAAATTTTCATGTTAAAAAATGCTGATGGAGAATTTTCATAAAGTTTATTACAAGTGAAGATGTGTACATGTAGATACAGTTTAGGGATCTGGAGATTGGGTAATGATGGGAGTGCTTAGAATACTGACAAAAGAGGACAGTCCTGAGCTTTAAAACAGAACATTACTGAATTCGTTCACTAACCACCCCCCCTCCCCCCATTTTATGCCAATGGTTAGCTATGGTCACTGCATCTACACAACAATTAGTCTTTAACAACTGTTTCGTAAATTAGCTATGAGCATCCTTCTTGTGTATTTGGCATCATATCCTGCTATTTACAGTCTCTTGTACTTATTTTATTCTTTACTCATAATTTGTTCTTACCTGGATACCTCCTACGTTCAGCCACAAACATCTTTGCCCTTTTGGGGTCATACTGCTCACATACTTAAGTAAAATTCACATACAGAGTGTCTGCCTATGACATTGCACTCTTATAGCCACTGCTTTGGCTGCAAATTGAATGAAGAGGCCTTATTAATTTACCAACAAGTTGAAAATGAATCAAATTTCTTCTGACACTTCTGTTTATAGTTGATATGACCCCTGTCACCTCATCCATCCAATATCATTGCCTTAATTTTCATTAACAGCAAGAAGCTGCTACTTGCTATTGCATGTTTGTGCAAAACCAGTATATGAAGAAAATCTTAACAGAGGTGAAAAAATACTTATAAATTAAATACTTCAAAATTCTTTTTTGGGAATTAATGTTATTAAACTCTTGCTTGTGTACTTACTGACTTGAAAAGACATGCAGTTTTACATATGATTCTTAACGAACATGAATATCATGGTATATGTGTATGACTGGGCAGTCTTTGACTGTCAGTTTGAGATCTGCTGCCTAAATAAGGGAATCCTAAAAGAGTCATACTTCCTGTCATCTGCCAAAAAAAGAAAATGGTAAGGAAGATAGTACTTTGTTATTCAAGAAAGTTTTTACCAGATACACATATATTTCTACAGATTTTAAACACATTAGAAATCCTTTCCTGATTTACTTTCCTAAATAACTTAGCTACATTTTGGGAAAATGTATGTGAACTTCAATTATTATGATTTTTACTTTGCATAAAATACTTACCAGAAGTATCTGATGGTAGATGGCGTGGTTGCAGGGATGGCTTCTGCAGGAAGAGGCCAGGTATTGCCACATGCTGGACACAGCCAGTTCTAGTCATCTCATCCATTGATCTACCACAGGATAACACAGTAATATGACCACAAAGATCAGAGAAGGAAGGGGAAGAGATGATGCCAAGCAGAGGTTAATTTGTAGCATGTAGAAGAGACCATGGTTGAGCAGGTATTCTCCCACAGCCCATGAGAGAACCATGCTGAAGCAGATAACCATACTGCATGGAGGACTTCACACTCAAGCAGAGGAGAAGGAAGGAGCTTCAGAAGGGAAGTGCAACACACCCATTCCTCATTCCCCTATACTTCTTGGGGCAGGGAAAAAGTAGAGAATTTGGGAATGAAGGAGAGAAGTCAAAATTGAGGGAAAAAGGAGGGATAGAAGGAAGATGTTGTTATTTTAATTTTGTCTTTATTTCCTACCATCCATTGTTTCAATTGTCAATTTTCCAAAAGGTAAGGCTGTTTTGCACATGAAGGTAATTGGTCAGCCTGCGAGCTTTTTTCATATTTTTTTTTTTTGTGTGCCCCAGCAGAAGGTGTATGAGAAGAGGGAAGAGAGAGTGGCTGGGTGGATATCTGGCATCTATCAAGGTCAAAACACCATAGCTGGAAACAACAGGTTAGAGATCTATATATCACTTTGATCAAAAGATAAACAAATCATAAGGTCATACCAAAGAAATAATCTTTTAAGATACTTTGTTCTTACAGGGAAGTATTGTCTTACCCAACAAAATAAGAGTGACTCAACAGACCAAACAAAAAAATTCCATTACTTACAAAAATTCAAGGGGGACATTCAAAATAATTAGTTTTACTGGGTACTAAATCCAAGTTAGTTACTGGGCTTTTACTTTCTTACTTTTGTCTGTCTTACGATAAAAACTCATTTTACAACATCATAAAATTCTTCTTTTAAACATATTTTATAATAATAGCAAAGGATTTAAATTGTTGACAACACTTATTGTTGAGATGTGTTTTACAGAAACTCATTACTTTTAACTTTTTCATGTTCTTTCTCTAATGGAAACTAAATTAATTGTTTCTCAACTATTTAAGATAAGGCTCTTTTGAAATTTGTAGTTAAAAATACCATATGTCTAAATGCAAGCCATTGCATAATACATACTTTATTCCATTGCAGTGTGAATACTAACAAAATTACCTACAATATAGCAAGGCCATCTGATGCTATAACTGGATAGCAAAGTAGGAAATAAATGCAAAAAAACCCCCAGAACACCCCAAAAAACTAACCTCAAACAACACTATCATTTGGAGAATTAATTAGGAACCTGGCAATGCTCAAACAACTTAATCAACAAACTAAAGAGAAGACAAAATCTATCTTTCACAGATGAAAGGTAAATGAGAAAAAACCCCAAATCTTCTCAGTCATACATAAAATGTAAAAAGACCCCTTAGGATTAATTAAAATTAAAAGAACCCCCAACCAACCAACCAATCAAAACCCACAACAACCAACCAACCAAAACAAAACCACAAACAAAAAAAAAAATCTCAAACACAATAAAATCCCAAACCAAAACAAAATCCCCCAAAACACAAACAACTATTTGGAGAACAGAGAAACGTGTGTTTGTAATTATTTGAAACAGAAATTTGACTCCTAAGGGGCCCTGGGGTAAACAAGTGGAAATATTAGAAAATATACAAAATAAAAGGATAAGACCTCTCACTTTAAAAAAGATTGTCAGAACTGCCTGACAGATAAGCAGAGGCGAAATGACACTGATGGAAAAAAAAACAACCTATAACCTTACTGCAGACATCACCTGTTAATGTGCTTAAATAGCTAACAAGGCAAGCTAAAAAAGTGTTAAATGAATGAAAGTATGGCAGCATTTTAATCTGAAAAATTTGGAAAGAGGCTTTCTTTCCTTCTTCCCTGAAGTTATGGAGAGAAAGGCATAGAAAGCCCCCTGAATAGAAGACAGAAGAGAGTCTGGTTCCAGCATGAGATTCACAGTGTTTGTCACAACTACTTATTGCTGCTAAGTGTGATTCACAAACAATAAAAATGAGTTTATAACAAAGCATTGTTAAATACCATGAAAGCTGGGATAAAAATACGACTATTTATATGGGTTTGATGACACGTTCTTTGGCTAGAAATACAGATAAAAATTCAATATGGATTGGTAAAATTACTTTGAAAGACAAGTTCAGGTAATTAGGTTGAAATGCACTTGGAATACTTTTCATGTAAAGTTGTTCATACTAAATAGTGCAAGTGTAATCTCTGTTTATTGTCATTATAACTATGTTTTGTTTTCATTTTCTACCCTTTCTTAAGCACAGACTTGTTCAGTTGAAAGTGTAGAAGTGCTATTATTCATTCTTCAGCTTGTGTAAATTAAACTGCGTATCTATTTTGGTGCTCTGAGATATGCTGCTGTGACACACTATGTCAGCAAGTACATTTAGATCATCGTCCATAACCAGGATTTGAATGTGTCACGAGCCGGCAAACGATAGTTGTCAGATGTCAGGGTCATGACTTCCTCCTCTGTTATAGTAAGGAAAGTTGTAGAGTTGTAAATATAGCTGAGATGTTCACTTAGGATCGTATTTCAGAGGGGAGGTCAAAAACATCCTCTCACCACGCTCGTAAAACATCACCAAGGCCAATAGTTAATGAACAAACTGTTTAATTTATTTAGAGACCACACCTATTAAAACTTAAGGTTCAAGAAAGATAATATGTATGTGTAAAATAAGAGAAACACGGAGGTGTAGGATCAGTGAAAGGAAATGAGGGGACTTAACCCAATTAAAAGACTAGAAGTCCAGGGAGAAAAGGGGTTGCTGTCTCAGGGGAGAGTGTGTGTGTATACACTGGTATAAGTTCACCCAAGATGGCGTCTGCTGGAAGTTGCAGTGGATGATGGGATGTGTAGTCCTTGATGACGGAAATGACGGTAGCTGGAACTCCTGAGGTCCTCTGGGATGTGTAGTCCCAGGCAGAACAGTGATGACATGGACAGTTGTCCAGCAATGGCAGCAGTCTGTGCCGCAGTGGGCGGTTCCACACTGGGAGCTGTGGCACACATCGGTCACTTTAGCCCCAGAGCGGCTGGCAGCAGCTCCTCCGGGGGTTCAGACGCCCCTCAGGCGAGCAGGCAGCAGCTGGGAAGCAGAGCTGTGCTGGCAGCTCAGATGGGCAGGCAGCAGCGAAACGATTCCGTGTCACAAGCGGGGGGGCTCGCCATGCTGCAGGGGAATCGGCAGCTGAAAAGTGGCAGCTTGCTGTGCAAACAGGCAGGGACTGCAAACATGGCATCAGGCACCCAGCAGAAGAAAAACGCTACTCCGAGGAGGGGGGGCAGTGCATGGCCCCATGCCCTGCTCCTGCTTCAGTGGCGTAAGCTGCAGGAGAAATGGAACGGCTTCCCCCTCCCTCCTTCTCCCCACCTTACCCACCAGCAGAGTCGTCCTTGGAGTGGTGGCTGAAGTGGTCCCACGTGGTTGAAAAGAGAAAGGTCATGCTCAGCTAGCAGCTTTTATAGCCTCCTAGTGAAGTCTGACCAATAAGAGTCATACTTTTATGAAAACAATTTCTTACTTTTGATTTCCAGAAATGTCCAGAAGAGTCATGTCCCAGCCCTGGGGGGGGGGGGGGGCGCTGTTCTTTATTGCAGGGTAAGAAGGCAAAAGAAAGGAAAACTGTTCTGTTTGCCACATCTCATCCCGTGGCTTCTGAGATAGCAATAATGTAATATATCTATTAGGCTCATGTCTGAAACCCTTTCCTCTACACCAAATCCTTCCCCTCTTTGAATAGTAATATGAGTACATGTATATATACAAAAATCCATACATGCAATATCGTATACATATACTATTATATACATGTAACATAACCCAATATGAATCATTAATAATCAATACCCAGTGCTTAGTACCAAATATTAAACATCACACGTTATAGACAACAACTCAAAGACAAATACAAAGGGAGATGGTATCTTGGAGTACCTTTATGCTATTGGGCCCCATAGCAAAGGTAATTCCTCTGGAATTCAATGGCCAGGTGCTGATGTTAAATTCCAGAATGTTCCCGACACTTTGAGTTGTAGGTCTGCAAATATATTCCCTAATGCCATTAAGCACAAATCTCTGAAAATATGAGTTCAAGAAACAATGCTATATCAAAGTTTACTCAACATGAATTATCCATTTTGTACGAATTTTGTGTTGTTGGTAATTTAAATCAGATGCAAACCATGTATTTGATTTCACTGGTGTTTGCAAAATAAGTTTAACTCTACCAGTGTTTGGCAGGTTTACCAAAACAATTTGTCCAGGGTGAAGAGCTGTCTTTGATTCCTTGAAGGGCTTCTTGAGTTGTTCCTTACCTTGGGTAGGTGATGAGGGAAAAAAGGCATTTAGGCAAGGGTATCCGTTTACTCCCTACCTATTGTTTACAGTGGTAACTGCATAGTTCTATCGCTCATCCCATATGAAATCCTGTGGGCTATCTCTCATCCCATATGAAATCCTGTGGGCGAACAAGACACTTAATTAGTCCATTAGTACGTTCTACTACTCCATTAGCTTGTGGATAGAGAGGACATTGGATAACTTTTCTCTTAGGCCC